>NC_086453.1:203928076-204145576 GCF_028390025.1 Pseudophryne corroboree | reverse complement strand
CAATGTAATGCGCAATCTGTTATGAGCTGCAATGATAGGATCAAAACATGTTAACCTGGTACTGCTCCTTATTAACCCTATGAGGGAAATATAGAGGATTGCCATACATCTTGGGGGGAACCTCCCAGGTTACGATCGTATAATATTATATTAAACAATTATATAGGTTAAACTGACTTCTGATGATGAAAGAAATAATGACATAAGGAGAAATTGTCTACCAGTGAACAAAAAGTGATGGATATTAGAGAAAACAGTGTAAGCCCGAGTGCTCGTTGAGCCCTCTGGGCGACAAGGTGTCTAATAAGAAAATTCAGCTTTAAGTAACATGAGTCCCCTATTGCCACCTCTTTTGAGTGGAGGGACATGATCGATAATCTGATGTTTAAGAACAGCTAGTGAATGTTTGGCATTTAAGAAATGTTGTGCGACGGGTTGGTCGCTTCTACCCGTAGTTAAAGCCGCTCGGATCGATATCCTGTGTCCGGCCATGCGTTCTTTGAACGAGCATTCGGTCTTGCCGACATAGTGTAGTCCACAGGGGCAACTTAGCAAGTATATTACAAATTTAGTGGAACATGTTAGTCTATAACGGATTTTAAACCGTTTGCCTGTATACGGGTGGCAAAAGCTGGTACCCACTATCATATGATTGCACGTTGTGCAACCCAGGCATTTAACACATCCAGTCCTTTGTGGATTTAAAAAGGTTTTGGTGGTGGGTACTACGGATGGTGGAAATTGTATGTTCGTTTTGACTAAGTGGTCACGCAAATTACGTCCCCGTATGTAGCTATATTTTTGTCACTGTGAGTCCATGATACTGTCAAACATCCAAGATAATGTCCGGCATGTAAAAGCAATGATTATGTCTTTATTTTTGTATCACGCAACTTAGGCTGCAATCAACATACACAGGTGCTCCAGGGCTCTCCGTGACGCCGCGGCCGGCGCGGCTCAGTGACGTCATCATTTGAGGACCGAGACCCGGCGGGCGGCGGGCGCCACGGACTCCCCCTGGACAGGTATAAAGGTATGTGTTCCCACTATGTATGTTTATGTCCTGATGAAAATGTTAATGTGAATAACATTGAAAAGTTGACTGAACAACGACTGAGTGTCTTCATTTCCCCATTCGGGAGCCGTGAGTGCCGCTGATTGCTTTACCTATTTATGGACACCCCATTCGGGGTAGTTACTTGGAGGGCACCGGCTTATTGACTTTAGAGTTATTCTGGACGGAGTGCAGCTGATCTATATACAATATATTGTGACATGCTTCCCTTGCTGGAAAACATGTCTCTCTGCAAGCACCCTCAGCAAACATTCCATCTATTTTAAAGGAGCATACCTTTTACTGGACATTATTTGCTAAACTGTTTTGTTAAAGTCTACACCTGTTTTTGTTAGCACAACTGCACTTTAACTGCTGGATTTTTTTCTTGGCTGCAATCATAATCTTCACCAGTGACTAATCAAATTGATGCAGGTGTTGATGCACTTATTGCTGCCATTGAATTATCGCAAGGAGAAATATTCAGCTATTCTGACACTGATGCAGTCAAAATACGTTTCAAAGAGAATTTAACCTCCACCGGTGATGGCATTGACAACATTCAGTTATACAGAGAACTGCTTAAATTAAAACGCAAGGAACAGGATTATTATTACCACAGGGTTACCCTTTCAGATTATCACAGGGAAGGCAAAATCCCTCGTGGATTTCGCATAAAGAATGTCCCCACCATTGGACGTTTTAACGTTCAGTTTTGTAAAAAATGGATCTCCATTTTAAACAAGTGTTCCTATGATTTAATTATTTTAGTCATTGAGGAGGTTACCAGAGAATTGACAACCATACGCGCAAAAATCGATACATTTGAGATCTCTCACAAAGTCACCTTGGAAGCGGATGCCTCTAACGATTGGTACAATAAGATCAACAATCAAATTGACAAATATCGTAAAGATCTCATTCAGTATAAGAGAAATAAATTGGAAAAGGTCAATAATGATTATTTAAAACGACAAGTGTACCCGTGGATCTCCGGCACTCAACAGCCAAAAGGTCTTACCAGACGTCGTCCCTATAATCGATTTCGAGCAACACAACTTGACACAGAAACATCCACAGATGGCTCAGCATCTATTAGTGAAAATGACTCACAAGCTGGTCTCCCAGGTTGTCCCCCTTTAGGGGCGCGCACTCGAGCACAGCAAGTAGACCCCGACGGCGGTACACGCAGAGGGGGACAGAACAAAAGGGAGAGGCTTAGGAACGGGACAAACCCCATACACACGACGGAAATGATACACAATCTGTCCAGCAGAACTTTTTCCGCTATTGAGAACAAACTTTTAGCAAAGGGCCTCAATTTTGTTCCCACCAATACCATCGATCCATTTGAGTGGAAAATAGAGCAATACAAACTAGGCAGACAATTGAGATTAAAAGAACATTTCAATTCTTGTCCTCCCACTGCCATAGATGACAACATGTTACCTGCTACATTACGGAGAAAGTCAAAGTTTGATCCAACATCAAAGAACCAAGCGATCCGCACTTACTGTAAAACAGTGGATCACCAAATACAGGGCTACATCAAACAAGATCGTCATAACCATTCTAACCTTACCAAAAATGAATGGGAAGCATTACTTAGATTGAGTAAATACGACGATGTAGTATTTCACCCTGCCGATAAGGGCGGGGCCCTAGTTGTTCAGAATACTTCCGATTATGTTGCAGAATTAAACCGACAACTGGATGATATTCATACATATCGAAAGCTACCACATGATCCCACAGCACGCTTCAAACGTGAATTGGATTTAATTTTATCAAGAGCATTTAACGACGGACAGTTAACCAAGGAAGAAGTGGATGCACTTACAACTCAGTTTACAGTCACACCCATCCTCTATTCGGTCCCTAAAATTCATAAGAACAGTCTTACCCCACCTGGACGACCAATTATTTCCGCACGAGATTCCCTTTACCAATGTGTTTCTGTTTTTTTGGATTTTTATTTACAGCCTTGTATTCAAGCTAGAGACTCCTGCCTAAAGGACACTACGGATTTATTAAATTAACTGGAAAAGCTACCAGTAATTCCACCTAGTTGCATACTGGCCACTATTGATGTTAATAACCTGTATACATGTATACCCCATGACCAAGGTCTTTCGGCAGTGAGGTCTCTAATTACTAATAATATTGCATATAAGGGACCCAGCATTGATATCTTTATGGAATTGCTACAACTTACTTTACAGTGTAATTATTTTATGTTTAATAACCAATATTTTCTCCAATTACAAGGTTGTTCCATGGGAAGTAATATTTCACCATCCTTCGCTAATAGCTTTATGTTTCAGATTGAGGATGATTTATTTTTTTCAGATACCACCATTTCTTCCAACATTTTGTTGTATTTGCGATTTATAGATGACCTGCTGGTCTTATGGACAGGTACCAAAGAGGCATTAATAACACTCATTGAAACACATAATGGATCCTCATCTCCTGTAAAATTGACATACAGTATTGATAAGAACATCGTCAATTACCTTGACGTACAAATCATGATTTCTGACAATAAAATTGTCACCGACATGTATGTGAAACCCCCAGATCGCAACAACATCCTACTTCCTTCCAGTCACCATCCCATTCCATTACGCAAAGGGCTCCCATACTCACAAATGCTCAGAGTACGTAGGATAGTCAGTGACGAGACAAAAGTGAGTACAGCATTAGACAAAATGATAGGAAAATTTATGGAGAGAGGTTACCAACTCTCTGAACTGCAATCCATTAAAACGAAAGTCATGAGAATCCCTAGATCAAAACTATTAAAAACAAAGAAAAAAACATGTCTTAACAAATTTATATGGGTGAACAAATTTAACACCTTAAGTCATGACATTAATCGCGTCAGCAAAAATTTTTGGTCCATAATCCAATCAGATAAACAGCTGAGCTCACTATCGAACACCAGCCTAATGCCCGCTTACAAACGG
Source organism: Pseudophryne corroboree (assembly GCF_028390025.1). NCBI lineage: Eukaryota > Metazoa > Chordata > Amphibia > Anura > Myobatrachidae > Pseudophryne > Pseudophryne corroboree. Next base: position 204,141,553 of record NC_086453.1, on the reverse strand, counting down.
GGACGTAATTTGCGTGACCACTTAGTCAAAACCAACATACAATTTCCACCATCCGTAGTACCCACCACCAAAACCTTTTTAAATCCACAAAGGGCTGGATGTGTTAAATGCCTGGGATGCACAACGTGCAATCATATGATAGTGGGTACCAGCTTTTGCCACCCGTATACAGGCAAACGGTTTAAAATCCGTTATAGACTAACATGTTCCACTAAATTTGTAATATACTTGCTAAGTTGCCCCTGTGGACTACACTATGTCGGCAAGACCGAATACTCGTTCAAAGAACGCATGGCCGGACACAGGACATCGATCCGAGCGGCTTTAACTACGGGTAGAAGCGACCAACCCGTCGCACGACATTTCTTAAATGCCAAACATTCACTAGCTGTTCTTAAACATCAGATTATCGATCATGTCCCTCCACTCAAAAGAGGTGGCAATAGTGGACTCATGTTACTTAAAGCTGAATTTTCTTATTAGACACCTTGTCGCCCAGAGGGCTCAACGAGCACTCGGGCTTACACTGTTTTCTCTAATATTCATCACTTTTTGTTCACTGGTAGACAATTTCTCCTTATGTCATTATGTCATTATTTCTTTCATCATCAGAAGTCAGTTTAACCTATATAATTGTTTAATATAATATTATACGATCGTAACCTGGGAGGTTCCCCCCAAGATGTATGGCAATCCTCTATATTTCCCTCATAGGGTTAATAAGGAGCAGTACCAGGTTAACATGTTTTGATCCTATCATTGCAGCTCATAACAGATTGCGCATTACATTGTTTCCATCTATGCTACTCTATGTAGCTATATTTTTGTCACTGTGAGTCCATGATACTGTCAAACATCCAAGATAATGTCCGGCATGTAAGAGCAATGATTATGTCTTTATTTTTGTATCACGCAACTTAGGCTGCAATCAGCATACACAGGTGCTCCAGGGCTCTCCGTGACGCCGCGGCCGGCGCGGCTCAGTGACGTCATCATTTGAGGATCGAGACCCGGCGGGCGGCGGGCGCCACGGACTCCCCCTGGACAGGTATAAAGGTATGTGTTCCCACTATGTATGTTTATGTCCTGATGAAAATGTTAATGTGAATAACATTGAAACGTTGACTGAACAACGACTGAGTGTCTTCATTTCCCCATTCGGGAGCCGTGAGTGCCGCTGATTGCTTTACCTATATATATATATATATATATATATATATATATAGCTTCTCCAATAACCGGCACTCCGTTATCAATAACAGCTGCCCCCGGTGCCTCTCCTTGCTGCATGCAGAGATATACCGTGTGGTCGGGTGGCACATATATATACCTCCCAACTTTTAATAAGGCACCCGCGCCTGCCAGAAAACGGTGTGTGGCTTTGGCAAAAAAGGGCGTGGCTATGTGTCAATGTTGTAAGTGCAAGCTACGCCCCCTGTTTTCCATCACTATGGTAGCATGTCTGGCGCTCTGTGAGCTGCTGTCATGCCCCCAGTCCCTCTGTCTCCGTGAATAGATGCTGTGTGCACATGCGCACTGTGTTAATTCACCACTGCTCTACAGCAGAGCAGCGAGTGACAAGAGCCCTCCAACTGCTCCCACCCCCGCACCACCACTGCGGGACACTGCGACCCGCAGGTGGGACATCGGGGCAGTCCCAAAAGGGTATATATACAGGGCTGGACTGGCCCACATGGGCACAGGGGAACCACCCGGTAGGCCCCACTGCCTGGGGCTCCACCCCGTATTCTAGGGAGCAGGTTGCAGACTGTGCAATGAAATTATCTATTATACATGTTACCTTATACTACACAGGACTTTGATGTATTTTCTACACTGCATTGCTGTTAGTAATCTGCTACATTATCTTGCATGCAGTATCAGTATTTGCTATATATATTTATCAAGGGGTCCAGACCATGCACTTTCTAATGGTTAGCCAAGCTTCTAAGCATGGGACCCTACTACTCCACTGGGGGGACAGTGGGACCTTCATGCCCCATTCCGACACTGTATATATATATACTGTATATGTATGTATATATATATATATATATATATAGAATGCAAAGTTGGGCGGCACTCACGGCGCAGAAAAAAACAGACAAGCAAGTCTGAAAGTTGCGGTCAACGTTTCAATGTGTTTTATAACATTTTCGTCAGGACGAAAATGTTATAAAACACATTGAAACGTTGACCGCAACTTTCAGACTTGCTTGTCTGTTTTTTTCTGCGCCGTGAGTGCCGCCCAACTTTGCATTCTACATTTGGACACAGCGTTTGCTGTAACCAGGGAGGGCACCGGCCATTCATTGTGGAATCTACAAGCCTTTGGGAATTAGGAGTGCCGTGAACTGGGCTATTTTATATATATATATATATATATATATATATATATATATATATATTATAATTTTATATAATTTGTGGCAGTGTCAGTAGAGATGGCTGAGAAGCTGATTCAGTGAGGCAGGAGGCATCTGACCACGCCTAGAGGCTGCACTGTGGAGACATGCAAAGGATGATGACAGAATAAACCCTAGGCACTTCACTGGGTGTTAGTTAGCCTTCTGATACCAAAAGGAGTATACCCTGACCCCACTGGAACGAAAGGCTAAAAAATGGTGGCAGATATTAGAAATGGTGCTACCAGGGTGCTATTTGACGTCACACTCTTCCGCTGTGGGCCGGGGAGCGACGAGTAGCTCCCGGCCAGCATGCTAAAGCTGCGCTGGCCGGGAGCTACTCCTAAAGTGCAAAAGCATCGCCTCTGTGCGATGCTTTTGCACATCAGTGGGGGGAGGGGGGCGGTACTGACATGCGGGGCAGGATAGCCCTGTGCTGGGCGTCCCCCCGCATGTCTGTTGTCATGATCGTAGCCATGCAAAATTTTGTAGGGCTACGATCAACTTGGAATGACCTCCGTTATCTGTTCACTGGCGGTAATCGCTAAACTGCTCATTTTTCCATCCGCAGGACACTGAGGCCCGCAGATGGGGACAGCAGAAAATAGGATTTTAATTACCTACTGGTAAATCCTTTTCTCGTAGTCCATAGAGGATACTGGGGTCCACATTAGTACCATGGGGTATAGACGGGTCCACTAGGACCCTTGGGCACTTTAAGAAATCAATAGTGTGCACTGGCTCCTCCCTCTATGCCCCTCCTACCAGACTCAGTCTAAAAACTGTGCCCAAGGAGACGGACATATCGTGAGGAAGGATGATCATGTAACAGAACAGTGGTGAGATTCGAACCAGCACCCACAACCAGCACACACAAACAAGAGGAAAGCCTTGCTAACCAAAACTGAAGAGGAACAGCATTGCAACAGCTGAACCAACAATATTACTTAACAAAGTAACAGGGCAGGAAACACGAAGCACTGGGCGGGCACCCAGTATCGTTTAATGGACTACGAGAAAAGGATTTACCGGTAGGTAATTAAAATCCTATTTTTTCTTACGTCCTAGTGGATACTGGGGTCCACATTAGTACCATGGGGATGTACCAAAGCTCCCAAACCAGGCGGGAGAGTGCTGATGTTCCTGCAGAACTGATTGACCAAACTGAAGGTCCTCAGAGGCCAAAATATCGAACTTGTAGAACTTAGCAAACATGTTCGAACTTGACCAAGTAGCTGCTCGGTAGAGCTATAAAGCCAAGACACCTCTGGCAGCCTCCCCAGAAGAACTCATCGACCTAGTAGAGTGGGCCTGTACTTTAGGAACTGGCAATCTTGCCGTAAAATAAGCATGCTGGATAGTAAGCCTGATCCAGCGAGCAATAGACTGCTTTGAAGCAGGCCACCCAATTTTCTTAGGAACATAGAGAACAAACAGCTAGTCAGATTTCCTGTGACGAGCTGTCCTCGTCACATAGATCTTCAAAGCCCTCACAACATCCAGGGACTTTAAGGTAGCAGATGTGTCAGTAAGCACCGGAACTACAATAGGTTGGTTGATATGAAACGCAGACACCGCCTTAGGAAGAAATTGCTGATGAGTCCTGAGTTCAGCTCTATCCTCATGAAAAATCAAATAGGGGCTTTTGTGAGACAACGCTCCCAGTTTGGACACACGCCTTGCGGAGGCCAAGGCCAACAGTGTAACTGTCTTCCATGTAAGAAACTTAATGTCAACCTCCTGTACAGGTTCAAACCAGTCCGATTGCAGAAACTGCAACACCACGTTAAGATGCCAAGCTGCCGTGGGAGGCACAAAGGGCGGTTGGATGTGCAGAACACCCTTCAAGAACGTCTGAACCTCAGGGAAGGAAGCCAATGGTTTCTGGAAGAAATTGGACAAGGCCGAAATCTGGACTTTCATGAAGCCCAAACGTAGGCCCACATCCACACCTGATTGTAGAAAAAGGAGAAAACATCCCAGTTGAAATTCCATTGCAGGAAATTTCCTGTTTGCACACCACGAGACATATTTTTTCAATGTTTAGACGTTACCCCTTTCCTAGCTTGGATCAGGGTTGGATTAACCTTGTTTGGAATGCCTTCCCGGGCCAAAATCTGATGCTCAACTTCCATGCCATCAAACGTAGCCGCGGTAAGTCTTGATAGACTAACGGCCCCCGTTGCAGAAGATCCTCTTGCAGAGGCAGAGACCACGGGTCCTCCAGGAGCAACTCCAGTAGATCCGCGTACCAGGCCCTTCTCGGTCAATCTGGAGCAATGACAATTGCTTGAATCTTTTCCCTTTTTATTCTTTTGAGAATTCTTGGGATCAGTGGAAGAGGTGGGAACACGTAAACCATCTGGTAGACCCATGGAGTCACCAGAGCGTCCACCGCCACTGCTTGTGGGTCCCTCGACCTGGAACAATAGCGCTTTAGCTTCTTGTTGAGACGAGAGGCCATCATGTCTTATCTGTGGAATTCCCCACCAACTTGTCAAGGACTCGAACACCTTCGGGTGAAGGCCCCACTCTCCTGGGTGGAGGTCGTGTCTGCTGAGGAAGTCCGCTTCCCAGTTGTCTACTCCCGGAATGAAGATTGCCGACAGCGCCACTGTGTGTCTTTCTGCCCATAGGAGAATTATTGTTACCTGTGACAGTGCAGCTCTGCTTTTCGTTCCGCCCTGTTGGTTTATGTACGTTACTGCCGTCACATTGTCCGACTGAACCTGAATGGCTTGATCTTGAAGAAGATGCGAAGCTAGTAGAAGGGCATTGATTAGTCCCAGATTGTTGATTGGAAGAATGGCTTCCTGACTTGACCATTTTCCCTTTGGGTGACTGCTCCCCAACCTCTGAGGCTTGCATCCATGGATAGCAGAATCCAATTTTGAATCCCGAACTCTCGACCCACAGTCAGGTGAGAAGTCTGGAGCCACCACAGAAGAGAAATCCTGGCTTTTGGCGACAGATGAATCCTCTGGTGCATTTGAAGATGCGATCCGGACCATTTGTCCAATAGATCCAGCTGGAATGGCCTTGCATGAAAACTTCCGTACTGCAGAACCTCGTAAGAGGCTACCACCTTCCCCAGAAGGCGAATGCATAGATGCACCGATATCCGGGCTGGCTTTAGGACAGCCCGCACCATCGACTGGATTACCAAAGCCTTTTCCAACGGAAGGAATACCTTCTGTTCCTCCGTATCCAGCATCATCCACAGAAATGTAAGCCTCTGTGTGTGTTCCAGGTGGGATTTTGGGAAGTTCAGAATCCATCCGTGATCCTGAAATAGTTGAGTGGAGAGGGCAATGCTGTCCAACAACCTCTCCTTGGAAGGCGCTTTTATCAGCAGGTCATCCAGGTATGGTATTATGTTCCCTCCCTGCTTGCGGAGGAAAAACATCACCTCTGCCATTACCTTGGTGAATACCCTCGGTGCCGTGGAGAGGCCAGATGGCAAGGCCTGAAACCGACAGTGACAGTCCTGTAGTGCAGTCCTTAGATAAGCCTGATGAGGTGGCCAAATCGGCATATGAAGGTGTGCATCCTCGATGTTCAGAGACACCAGGAATTCCCCCTCCTCCAGACCTGAGATCATCGCTCTCAGAGACTCCATCTTGAACTTGAACACCCTTACTGGGTGTAGTGATTTGAGGGGTAGAATGGGCCTTACCGAACCATCCGGTTTTGGTACCACAAACAGGTAGGAGTAATAACCTTTGTTTTGTAGGTGAAGCGGAACTGGGACAATGACCTGAGTCTGTACCAGTTTGTGAATTGCTACCTGTAAAGTCATACTTGCTTCAGGAGAAGTTGGTAAGCCTGATTTGAAGAATCTGTGAGGTTGAAACTCCAGTCTGTATCCCCGGGTGATAAGATCTGTGACCCAGGGATCCTGGCAAGATGTTGCCCAAACGTGACTGAAATAACGTAACCAGGCTCCCACCTGCCTGTCTTCCAGGCAGTGTGGTCCACTGTCATGCTGAAGGCTTTGAGGAAGCAGATCCGGAGGTCTGTTCCTGAGAACCTGTCTGCAGCTGCTGGTTTTCTGGGTTTACCTTTATAGCCTGTGAAGGCTGTAGAAGAACCTTTGGATTTGCCTATGAATTTCGCTGTCTGAAAAGATTGCAGAGTTGAAGCCGAGTAGGTTTTCCTTTCTGGGGGTGTTGCGGAAGGAAGGCATGTAGACTTACCCGCCGTAGCCTTGAATATCCACTTTTCCAGTTCATCTCCAAACAAGGTCACACCTGCAAAAGGTAGTGCTCTCCACGCCGTTCCTGGAATCCGCATCCGCAATCCACTGGTGTAGCCATAAGCCTCTGCGTGCCGACACTGCCATGGCAGCGACGTGTATATCGGACAGGAATTTCCTGGCCTCCATCATAAATTTTACAGAGTCCTTTGCAGGAACAAACCGATTTCTCCCCTGTGTAGAGACTTCAAATCACCTATTAGGCAACTTGACCCTTTTGCAATGGCCCTAGTGATCCATGCACAAGCAATAAAGGGTCTCTGGGCCACCCCTGCAGCTGTGTACAGGGATTTGAGAGAGGTCTCAATCTTGTGATCAGCCGTGTCCTTTAAGGAGCCTGCGCCTGGGACAGGTAAACTTTACGTGACAATCTAGGTACAGATGCGTCCACGAACATTGTTTTTTTTTATTTCTTCCTATCCTCCTAAAGGGAAGGAATGAGCAACCTCTTTGGGATCAGAACTTTATCTCAGTATTTACCTAAGTCACTTTAAAAAGAGAATGTACTCTTTTGATGCAGGAAAAGTAGCTGAGGGTTTCTTCTTTATAGTAAAATAAGATGCCTCCTCGTCTACTGTCACCTTATCAGGAATCTGCAATACATCTCTAATAGCTTCTATCAGAGTTTGCACCCCTTGAATCAGAGCTGCATCTCTCCTCCTCCCCTATCCACCGCACCGTCCCCTGCATCTGAGGCATCACCATCAGTGTCAGCCTGCAAGATCTGGGCCAGTGTACGCTTTTGTGGACCAATGGTAGGGCAGTGAGGTGCTGGTGTGGGAGTTGAATCTCTATTCATCAGGTCATCCACAGACTTAAGTATTGTGTTTCCTTCTCCGTATGGGATAATTTATTGCAATATATATATAATTATGGTTTTTAACCTGACTGTAGGGGATGAGCGCAGTCAGATAAAAAACATTTGTTTTACATTGTTTAATTAAAGGGCAAGGACACCCTTTTGATTAGCAGCACATCCCAAACAGCCAAACTACCCCAGTGCGCAGATTACCCCCATTTGTTGAAATATATATAATTATGGGGGTAATTCCAAGTTGATCGCAGCAGGATTTTTGTTAGCAATTGGGCAAAACCATGTGCACTGCAGGGGAGGCAGATATAACATGTGCAGAAAGAGTTAGATTTGGGTGTGGTGTGTTCAATCTGCAATCTAATTTGCAGTGTAAAAATAAAGCAGCCAGTATTTATCCTGCACAGAAATAAAATAACCCACCCAAATTTAACTCTTTCTGCACATGTTATATCTACCACACCTGCAGTGCACATGGTATTGCCCAATTGCTATCAAAAATCCTGCTGCGATCAACTTGGAATTACCCCCTATGTCCTTATGGAATGCAACCATACTGGGACATACCCACTAGCCTTATGCTAGCCATACATCAGACCAACTTCAGACCAACTTTTCTCCAACACTCCATACTTCCAACCATCCAACTTGTCTGTTCAACTAAAACAGTGCTCCACACATCTAACCAACTTTTCATCAGTGCTCCACACATCTAACCAACTTTTCATCTGACCAACCAACCTGCCAACTTCTGTCCAACTTGTGATGTCACTGAAGTAGGCGGACAGTGCCTGCCTACAGTACTTCAGGTGATGGGTGATGTTAGGGCACAAAACTCAGGATGAGGTGGGTGTGGGAAGGGGAGACTGAGCTGCTGTTGGGGTTCACAATTCAGATTCACCTAACCCCCCAGTATATTGCCAGATACACATTTATTTATTTATTACCAGTTATTTATATAGCGCATACATATTCTGCAGCGCTTTACAGAGAATATTCACCCATTCACATCAGTCCCCACAGTGCCAGATACACATATGCCCCCGTAGTGCCAGATACACAAATGCCCCCATAGTGCCAGATACAGATATGCCCCCAATGCCAGATACAGATATGCCCCCAGTGCCAGATACAGATATGCCCCCAGTGCCAGATACAGATATGCCACCAGTGCCAGATACAGATATGCCCCCAGTAGTGCTGCTCACTGCCGCCGGGCTCCTCCGCTGCTGTCACCGCCGGACTCCTCCGCTACTGGCACTGCTGGCTGGAGCTGGCCCTGGTGGGGGGGGGGGGGGGGGGGGAAGGGGTGCCGCAATTGCCAGTGGGGTGCAAGTGAGCCACGATCTCGGGGGGCAGTGACTGCAGGTGGGGTGCAGAGGTTCCGCGATCGCAGGTGAGATGCGGGGATGCCACGATCGCGGGTAGACTGCGGGGGTGCCGCAATAATGGGTGGGGTGCAGCGATCGAGGGGGTGCAGGGATCGCTGGAGGGGTGCCACTGCTGGGTGTCCTGTGACAGTGGCAGCCCGGTAGCAGTGATGATACAGATATGCCCCCAGTGCCAGATACAGATATGCCACAAGTGCCAACTATGACCCCAGTGCCAGGTACATATATGTACCCAGTGCCAGATATGCCCCCCAGTGCCAGATACAGATATGCCCCCAGTGCCAGATACAGATATGTTCCCAGTGCCAGATACAGATATGCCCCCAGTGCCAGATATGCCCCCCAGTGCCAGATACAGAAATGCCCCCAGTGCCAGATACAGATATGCCCCCAGTGCCAGATACAGATATGCCCCCAGTGCCAGATATGCCCCCAGTGTCAGATACAGATATGTCCCCAGTGCCAGATACAGAAATGCCCACAATGCCAGATACAGATATGCCCCCAGTGCCAGATATGCCCCCAGTGTCAGATACAGATATGTCCCCAGTGCCAGATACAGATATGCCCACAATGCCAGATACAGATATGCCCCCAGTGCCAGATACAGATATGCCCCCAGTGCCAGATATGCCCCCAGTGCCAGATACAGATATGCCCACAATGCCAGATACATATATGCCCCCAGTGCCAGATATGCCCCCAGTGCCAGATACAGATATGCCCCCAGTGCCAGATACAGATATGTCCCCAGTGCCAGATACAGATATGTCCCCAGTGCCAGATACAGATATGCCCACAATGCCAGATACAGATATGCCCCCAGTGCCAGATATGCCCCCAGTGCCAGATACAGAAATGCCCCCAGTGCCAGATACAGATATGTCCCCAGTGCCAGATACAGATATGTCCCCAGTGCCAGATACAGATATGTCCCCAGTGCCAGATACAGAAATGCCCCCAGTGCCAGATACAGAAATGCCCCCAGTGCCAGATACAGATATGCCCACAATGCCAGATACAGATATGCCCCCAGTGCCAGATATGCCCCCAGTGCCAGATACAGAAATGCCCCCAGTGCCAGATATGCCCCCAGTGCCAGATATGCCCCCAGTGCCAGATATACCCCCAGTGCCAGATACAGAAATGCCCCCAGTGCCAGATACAGATATGTCCCCAGTGCCAGATACAGATATGTCCCCAGTGCCAGATACAGATATGTCCCCAGTGCCAGATACAGATATGTCCCCAGTGCCAGATACAGATATGTCCCCAGTGCCAGATATGCCCCCAGTGCCAGATACAGAAATGCCCCCAGTGCCAGATACAGATATGCCCCCAGTGCCAGATACAGATATGCCCCCAGTGCCAGATATGCCCCCAGTGCCAGATACAGAAATGCCCCCAGTGCCAGATACAGATATGTCCCCAGTGCCAGATACAGATATGTCCCCAGTGCCAGATACAGATATGTCCCCAGTGCCAGATACAGAAATGCCCCCAGTGCCAGATACAGAAATGCCCCCAGTGCCAGATACAGATATGCCCACAATGCCCGATACAGATATGCCCCCAGTGCCAGATATGCCCCCAGTGCCAGATACAGAAATGCCCCCAGTGCCAGATATGCCCCCAGTGCCAGATATGCCCCCAGTGCCAGATATACCCCCAGTGCCAGATACAGAAATGCCCCCAGTGCCAGATACAGATATGTCCCCAGTGCCAGATACAGATATGTCCCCAGTGCCAGATACAGATATGTCCCCAGTGCCAGATACAGATATGTCCCCAGTGCCAGATACAGATATGTCCCCAGTGCCAGATATGCCCCCAGTGCCAGATACAGAAATGCCCCCAGTGCCAGATACAGATATGCCCCCAGTGCCAGATACAGATATGCCCCCAGTGCCAGATACAGATATGTCCCCAGTGCCAGATACAGATATGCCCCCAGTGCCAGATACAGATATGCCCCCAGTGCCAGATATGCCCCCAGTGCCAGATACAGATATGCCCCCAGTGCCAGATACAGATATGCCCCCAGTGCCAGATACAGATATGCCCCCAGTGCCAGATACAGATATGCCCCCAATGCCAGATACAGATATGTTCGCAGTGCCAGATACAGATATGCCCCCAGTAGTGCTGCTCTCCGCCGCCGAGCTCCTCCGCTGCTGTCACCGCTGGCTGCCACCGGTCTCCCCCGCTGCTGTCCGCCGGGCTTCTCCGCTGCTATCACCGCTGGCTGCTGCCGGTCTCCCCAACTGCTGTCCGCCGGGCTCCTCCGCTGCTGGCTGGAGCTGGCCCTGTGGTGGTGAGGGAGAAGGGGTGCCGCGATCTTGGGGGGCAGTGACTGCAGGAGGGGAGCAGAGGTGCCGCGATCATGGGTGATATGCGGGGGGTGCCGCGATCGCGGGTAAGCTGCGGGGGGTGCTGCGATCGTGGGTGGGGTGCGGGGGTGCCGCGACTGCAGGTGGGGTGCCAGTGATCGGGGGTGGCGTGCGGAGGTGCAGTGATCATGGGTGGGGTGCGGGGGTGCCGCGATCGTGGGGTATCGTGGGAGGGGTGCCACTGCTGGGTGTCCTGTGACAGCGGCAGCCCGGCAGCAGTGATGTGCTGCCGTAGCTGCCCCTGGTCCTCCTCCAGCTCCGCTACCACTGCCTGGGGTCTGTTGTGACAGGGGCAGCTCGGCATCAGTGATGAACTGCCGCAGCTGCCCCTGAACCTCCTCCTGGCTCCTGCTCCACAGTGCTGCCACTGCCGGGAATCCTGGGTTGTAGAGTGACAGAAGTAGGCAGACACTGCTTGCCAGTGTCCACCTACTTATCGTTCAGTTGGGGGGCAGTTGGGGGGAAAGAATGTGCACGGAGTACAGTGTAATGATCCCCCAGGGGAAGAGAAGCACTCTGCTGTATAGGAAACCCCCTCCTTAGACATTTTTTTGTGGAAGAGTACACACACACACATAGGAGAATACAGGTTAAGCACAATTAAGTAACAGAGTCCCTTAGGTAGACACAGAGTTATGAGGAGACCAGCCACACAGCGTCCCTTTAGCGAATAATAATTTCAGCTGGGTGCAGATTAAGTACCCTTAACAGGGTAATTTTACTTATAATACTGGTCTTCCCCTTTGTGGAGGAGCTGTGCTTCCCTGACAGCGTTTTTACTGTGAGCTGTAGAGAGAAAATGGCGCTGGTGAGCTGCTGGATCTCTTCATAGTGAAGCCCTGCCCCCTTAATGGCGCTCGGCTTCCCGCTTTTTATACTGGCCTGAAGTAATTTTTTTTAATGTCTAACACAGGGTTAAAACCCCTGTTAGATATGGTTGCCAATGTGGGTATACATTGGTGGCTCAGCACGCCCCTCACAGCGGGATACACGCAGCCGCATGTCTTTCTGAGCCCCCTGGAGTGCAGCCTACACTCAGCGCTCCTACCCTTGTGCCGCCATTCCCACCGGCAACTCGCTAACCGGGACGCCGGCGCAGTACTCACCACTCTTCCATCTTCTGGCTCTGTTAGGGGTGGCGGCGTGCTGCGGGAGGGTACGCTGCGCTGTGGTGTGGCTTGCAAATAACTCCCTCAGGAGCTCAATGTCCTGTCACCGGAGAAACAGGACCTTTAACTCTCCAGGAAGTTGGGCCGTTCTTCCCCTTAAGTCCCACGAAGCAGGCAGTCTGTTGACAGTCAGACCTGCCTAAAAACAACAAACAAAGATAAATGCAGAAAACTCAGGAGCTTACCTAAGCATAACCGTCTCCTCCGGGCATATTTTCTAAACTGAGTCTGGTAGGAGGGGCATAGAGGGAGGAGCCAGTGCACACTATTGATTTTTTAAAGTGCCCAAGGATCCTAGTGGACCCGTCTATACCCCATGGTACTAATGTGGACCCCAGTATCCTCTAGGACGCAAGAGAAAACAGGCTTTTTCAGCGGGGCACCAACATAAGAGCAGGGCGCATTTTGTTATTTTAGAATCAGGCAGGGAGTGGCGCACTGCAGAAAGAGCCTAGCGGGAACAATGCATATCCCTGCCGTACCACAACACTACACATATTCTTCTCAATATGGTAGATGTTCTTTTTACATGAGCTTTGCTCCTGTGGACTATATAAGTCTTATTTATTTCTTGTTTTTTTTTTGTCTCCTACATAGTTGCTAGCCTACTGTCTCTTCACTGATGCATTAATGGGAGGAGGCATGGCTGTGGTACCGGGATATCCCAGCAGGCTCAGCATGGCCATGCCTCCTGCCAGTAATGCATCAGTGAAGAGACACAGCCGGCTAGCACAGAAGATGGGACACAGCACCCCATGGGAGCAGAGCACTGAGAGCAGACTGCTTTTAATGATGAAGCCGCCCACAGTGAACTGGAGGTAAGTCCAGCAATTTATACAATGGTTCGGATTCCTTGGCGCTGACTTAAAATATGGGTAACCTAACCCAATACAAACATGTTTATACAGTAGACATTCAATAAACAATTGTACTCTAATATATGTTGGAAAAATAATAAAAAAATGAATAGCAGAATACTTAGTTGATAATTCCCTGCATGATCTTATATTCAATGTATTCAAATCATAGCTCCACACATAAAATTGAAACAAACGAAAAAAACAAAAACACAATTGTGTAATATTGCATGCACAGTCTGGGTTTTTTTTTTTTATATAAAAGCCATCTAGTGCTCCAAAAAGAGGGAATGTTGTGCCAGGAAGATGTTAAGTACAATCACCAGACGTGTTCTCCGTAATTTCACTTGAACTTCACCACGTGTATAAAGATGATAAATTAATGCTTACACGTTGCTTTCATGTAAGGCAATTATGTATGTGCATATAAAGGTTTCTTTTACCCATCACTTGAAATGAAGCGGAAAAGAAACCTTTATATGCAAATTCCCTCTTTTGGAGCACTGGATGGCTTTTCTATTAAAAACGGACTGTCCATGCAATTTAACTTTGTTGTGTGTTTTTTTTTTGTTTTCATTTTATGTGTGGAGCTACAAATTGAATCTATTGAATATGAGATCATGCAGGGAATTACCAACTGATAAGTATTCTGCTATTAATTTTTCATTTTGTATTAGTTTTTCAACATATATTAGAGTGCAATTGTTTATTGGTTGTCTACTGTATACAAATCTGTAGGTAAGTCTTCCACTGTATTGGGTGGTGCTGATGGGTGGGTGTAGAGAGGGGATCATCTGATGTCACGATCTAGTGACCATCCCAAGTCTAAGAGAATGATGTGAGGAAACACTGGAGATGCCTAAATAGAGACTGAGTCATGCTGCTACCCGGAATCAGAACTGACGCGGATGCAGTGTGCATGGAGCCGAGCGCTGGGAGCAAAGAGCTGGACAGCGTGGAGCTGCAGAGTGCCATGAGAGGACAGAGGAAACACTGTGCCATGAGCAGTGAGGACGGAGGTCCTGGGAGTTAGTCCAGGACAGAGCCTACACAGAAGCATCCCGCAAGTATCACTGCTGATATACATTGACACGCTGTTACATATTCCATTGGGGTAACACTGTTACACATAGGAGGATTGTAGTGTTAAGGGGATTACTGTATAGGAGGATTGTAGTAAAATTAGGAGGATTGCAGCGCTATAAGGTGATTGTATTAGGTATTGCATAGGCCACTCTATATACTGTATAAGGGACGTACAGTCCGGTAAAGGCTAACTACAGGTTAGTGGAAGTTAGTTACCCTTTCAGGATGAGTGGGAACAAGATTGATGGTCTCACCCAGTGCATATCTTGTCAGATGTATGCATACCTGGATCAACCACTCTGGGGTGAATACCTCTGCACGAGATGTAAGCAAATGGTCTCTTTGGAAGCTCAGGTAACTGATCTAAAGCAGACCATTGCAACACTGAGGGACATCACCAATCTTGAGCAAAGTCTGCAGCTCACTGTGGATGCGTTGGAGGAGCAGGGTGGAGCTAGCGAAGAGGAGGAGCAACAGGTAGGTAGCTGGGTTACAGTCAGAAGGGGTACAGGTAAGAGGAAGAGTTAGGCCAGCTCTGAGCTGCCAAATCCCAGCAGATTTGCCCGATTAGACGAGGATACTGTGGATGGCAGTGCAGATTTGGCAGAGCAGGCAGAGACTGTTTCCTCTAGCAACCAGAGGAACGGTCACTCCAGCACAGAGGAGTTAGCTGTTAGCAGGGCCGCGATCAAGGGGGTGCCCTGTATACAGTTGTCCCGGGCTCGGCCACTCTGGCAGAGTGGAGGGCCCGGGCTGCACACACAGCCACCCGTGGATATACCCGGCGGCATCTGCCGCCGCCGTACCCACGGGCCGCCGCTCCCCTTCCCTCCCTCCTCCCTCTGCTGCTCACCGCCTCCTGCTGATGTGAGGGGAGGAGAGCGCAGCCCTGCGCCTCTCCTGCCCCTCTCCTGCCCCTCTGTGTCTTCAATTCAGCTCCGCCTGTGAGCCAATCAGAGCTTGCGGACCGCGACCTGTGATTGGCTCACGAATCGGCGCTGAATTGAACGGACACACCCGCACCCGCCGGACACTGCGCTCTCCTCCCCTCACACAGACACAGGTGAGCGGGGGGGGGGGGGGGGGGGCATGTATAGGCACTGGGGGCATATCTGGCACTGGGGGGTGCATGTATAGGGGGCATATCTGGCACTGGGGGGCATATCTGGCACTGGGGGGGGCATGTATAGGGGGCATATCTGGCACTGAGGGCATATCTGGCACTGGGGGGGCATGTATACCTGCAGTGGGAGCATGTCTGGCACTGGGGGCATATCTGGCACTGGGGGGGGGGCATGTATACCTGGCAATGGAGGCATATCTGGCACTGGGGGCATATCTGGCACTGGGGGGGCATGTATACCTGGCAGTGGGAGCATGTCTGGCACTGGGGGCATATCTGGCACTGGAGGGGGCATGTATACCTGGCAATGGGGGCATATCTGGCACTGGGGGCATATCTGGCACTGGGGGGGCATATATACCTGGCAGTGGGAGCATGTCTGGAACTGGGGGCATATCTGGCACTGGGGGGGGCATGTATACCTGGCAATGGGGGCATATCTGGCACTGGGGGCATATCTGGTGCTGGCGGGGCATGTATACCTGGCAGTGGGAGCATGTCTGGCACTGGGGGCATATCTGGCACTAGGGGGGGCATGTATACCTGGCAATGGGGGCATATCTGGCACTGGGGGGGCATGTCTACCTGGCAATGGGGGCATATCTGGCACTGAGGGGGCATGTATACCTGGCAGTGGGAGCATATCTGGCACTGGGGGGGCATGTATACCTGGCAGTGGGAGCATGTCTGGCACTAGGGTCATATCTGGCACTGGGGGGGGGCATGTATACCTTGCAATGGGGGCATATATGGCACTGGGGGGGCATGTATACCTGGCAATGGGGGCATATCTGGCACTGAGGGGGCATGTATACCTGGCAGTGGGAGCATATCTGGCACTGGGGGCATGTCTGGCACTGAGGGGACATGTGTATCTGGCACTGGGGGTATATCTGGCACTGTGGGGGCATTTGTGTATCTGGCACTGTGGGGCAATGTGTATCTGGCACTGTGAGGCAATGTATATCTGGCACTCAGGGAGCATTTGTGTATCTGGCACTGTGAGGCAATGTGTATCTGGCACTGTGGGGCAATGTATATCTGGCACTGTGGGGCAATGTATATCTGGCACTCTGGGAGCATTTGTGTATCTGGCACAGTGAGGCAATGTGTATCTGGCACTGTGGGGCAATGTATATCTGGCACTGTGGGGCAATGTATATCTGGCACTGTGGGGCAACGTGTATCTAGCACTATTGTGGTCATATGTGTATCTGCTCCTCCCCCCATATGTGTATCACGCCCCCATTTTCATTGGCCACACCCATTTTTGACGCGCACGCCTTCGGCGCGAGCACTCAGTACCTTTAAGACACTTTTTCTACTTGCACCACTGGCCGCCGGTGACACTGACCGCGGCTGACCTGCTGCTAGTCAGTGGTGGATTTGAGAATTGAAGCCCCCGCCAGCGGCGCTGGGTCCACGCCTGTACTTCCGCGGGCCGTGCTATCCGAGCAGCAGCAGCACTGACTGAGTGTGAGAGACCGCCCTCTACCGCTGCTGCTGCTGGTAGGTTGTGATGCGGGGACTGCTTTACTAACATGGCTATTACCTCCATGAGGGGGGGGGGGGGGGCTGCCTATTTTTTCAGTCCCGGGCCCCACAATTTTTGGTGGCAACCTTGGCTGTTAGCAAGGTACCTAGCCAGATTGTGGTGGTGGGGGATTCAATTATAAGAAAGGCAGCTAGGGCAATCTGCTACCGGGACCACGATCGTTGTACAGTGTGTTGTCTTCCGGGTGCTAGGGTACGACACATTGTTGGAAGGGGCATGGCATCGGGTAGACAGATTGTTGGGAGGGGCTGGGCAAGACCCAGTAGTTAGTGGTAGATGGGATGTCCTTTAAAACGATTACAGGGACCTAAGGGGGTCATTCCGACCTGATTGCTGCAGTTTTTCGCAGCGGTGCGATCAGGTCAGAACTGCGAATGCGCCGGCGCCTCAGTGTGCATGCCAGACGGCCAACAGCCATAATTGCCTAGCGATCGCCTCTGATTGACAGGCAGAGGCGGTAGCTGGGCTGGAGAAGGCAGCACAGCGGCTTTTGGCCGCCGGTTTTGGGCGCAGTCCGGCCAACGCAGGCATGGCCGGACAGTACGGGGGGGTGGGGGGTGGGCCGCATCGGCTGCATAACGTCACACACAGCCGCTGCGACCCTGGCAGCGACAAGTAACTCCCGGCCAGCCGCAGGAGCTGCGCTGACTGGGAGTTACTCTACAAGTACAAAAGCATCGCCGCTGTGTGATGCTTTTGTACTTGTGCGGGGGGGCCGGGGCAGACATGCGGGGCAGACTAGCCCTGTGCTGGGCGTCCCCCCGCATGTCTGTGTCAGTGATCATAGCTGTGCTAAATTTAGGACAGCTACGATCAGGTCGGAATGACCCCCAGAGTCGCAAGCTTAAGGCAAGGATATCCAAGGTAATATGCTCAGAAATATTACCTGTGCCACACACTAGAACAGGGAAACAGAGGGAGATTAGGGAGGTAAATGTGTGGCTGAGAGATTGGTGTAGTAAGGAGGGATTTGTGTTCCTGGAACACTGGGAAGACTTCTCGGTCAGGCGCCATCTTTTTTTTGGCGTGATGGAGTGAACCTGAATGAGGAGGTGGCAGCAGTGCTTGGGGAAGGATGGTTAGAAGGTTGGAGGAGATTCTAAACTAGGTGTCTGGGGGGAGGGATTAGAAAGAATTAGTGGGACAATCAGAGAGAGCAGAAGGGAGGAATCTATAAAGTATAACGGGGTAGAGGTAGGGCGGGAAGAATAGTCAGCAATGGTAGATCAAAAACAAACAAGTAACTAGAGAAATTATATCAACAAAAAAACATACAGATCAGGTAGTTACTAAACTTAAGTGTATGCTTGCAAATGCAAGAAGCCTAACAAGCAAAATAGGGGAATTAGAAATGATTGCACTAAGGCAGTAATTTGATATCATAGGAATTACAGAGACGTGGTGGGACGATTTTCACGACTGGCCAGCAAATTTGGAGCGATATTCTTCTTTAGGAGAGATAGGACTAACAAAAAGGGAGAGGTGTATGTCTTTATGTTAAGCCATTCTTAATACCATATTTAAAGGAGGTTATTTAGAAGGGACTGGAGACAACGTGGAGTCAGTATGGATTGAGATTTCGAGTGGAGGGAAAGATACAAAAAAAGCTATTAATAGGGACATGCTACAAACCGCCAGATATTAGTGTGGCTGATGAATTGCAACTCTTGCAGCAAATTGAAAAAGCTGCTGGACTGGGGGAGGTCCTAATCATTGGGTCTTTAATTATCTGGACATAAATTGGAACACCATAACAGTAAATACAGTTAGGGGTAACAGGTTCTTAAACATGCTAAAAGACCACTGGCGGTAGTAAACAAAATGGGGGAGAAGTTGGGGGGAGGGTAAGAGCAGGCGGTAAGGTTACTAACATGGGTACTAAAAGAGATTTTACCAAAGCACTAACCAATGACGATTACAGGTCATCATTACTACATAAGGTGAAAGATGTCCCTAACGCAAGGGAAAATACCTATCTTAGTTGTATGTATGTATGTAAACGCCAGAAGCATTACTGGTAAAAAGGGTGAACTAGAAATACTTGCAGCAAGCAAACAGTATGATATTCTAGGCATTACTGAAACTTGGCGGGATGAATCTCATGATTTGACAGTCAATCTAGAGGGCTATAAACTGTTTAGGAGAGACAGACTAAATAAAAAGGGTGGAGGGGTGTGTCTTTATGTAAAGCCGTTTTTAAAACCTGATATACGGGAAGATATTCAGGAGGGGACTGTAGACACTGTCGAGACATTATGGGTAGAAATTGCATGCGGGGAAAAAGGAATAAAAAAGTTAGTATTGAGTGTATGCTATAGGCCGCCTGGTATCAACGCATCTGATGAGGAATTGTTACTACAGCAAATTGAAAGAGCAGCAGGAGTAGGAGACATAGTAGTGATGGGAGATTTTAACTATCCAGAGATAAACTGGAAAAACGATTCATGTGATACTGCTAGGGGCAATATGTTTTTAAACACACTTAATGATAACTACTTAGTCCAACTAATTGAGGAACCAACTAGGTACAATGCAATATTAGACCTGGTATTAACAAACAATGGGGATTTGGTATCAGGTATTATAGTAGGGGAACCCATAGGAAACAGCGACCACAATATGGTCACTTTCAATATCAGTTTCCATAAACAGCCCTATACTGGCTCAACTAGGACTCTAAACTTTAGCAAAGCAAATTTTGAAAAGATGAGGCTATTTTTCAGGGATATTAAATGGGAAGGTTTGTTTTTAGGAAAAAATACTAGGGAGAAATGTGAGGTACTAAAATTCCAGCTAGCTAAAAATACACTCAAATTTATTCCTATGAGCAGCAAAAAAAGGAATAAAAATCATAAACCGATGTGGCTTAACAAAAAGATTAAGGAACTTATGGGCAAGAAAAGGCGAGCATTTAAAAAATACAAATCTGACGGGAAAGCAGAGTCATTTCAGCACTATAAGGAATGTAACAAAATTTGCAAAAAGGAAATAAGAGCGGCTAAAGTAGAAACTGAAAAACTAGTAGCAAAGGAAAGCAAAGCGAATCCCAAATAATTCTTTAAATACATTAATAGCAAGAGATTAAAGAAGGAGAGTATAGGCCCTTTAAAAGACATGTTGGGAGTCTTAAGCAAAAATTATAATGACATAGCGGACACACTAAATGAGTTTTTTTCAACAGTATTCACTAGAGAGGACCCATTTCAGGGACTGACACACATTCTCAATAATGAGAATATCCCACTGATAGGTACTTATTTAAGCGAGGAAGTAGTCTGTGACTGATTAAAACATTTAAAGATTAATAAATCACCAGGGCCCGATGGTATTCACCCAAGGGTTCTAATGGAGCTTCACTCTGAACTGGCAAAACCGCTATCTTTGATCTTTAAGGATTCAGTTATATCAGGTATGGTTCCCAAAGACTGGCGTATAGCGGAAGTAGTGCCTATATTCAAAAAGGGAAGTAAAGCTGAACCAGGTAATTATAGACCAGTTAGTCTTACATCTATAGTGGGGAAAGTATTGGAAGGTATTCTAAGAGATAGTATTCAGAAGTTCCTTGAAGTCAATAAGGTCATTAAAAGGAATCAACATGAGTTTATGAAGGACAGATCCTGTCAAACCAACTTACTTGGCTGTTATGAAACAGTAAGCGCAAACCTAGATCAGGGTAAAGACGTGGATGTAATCTTTTTAGACTTTGCCAAAGCGTTCGATACTGCACCACACATGAGACTTATCTACAAGCTACAAGAATCAGGGCTAGGAAGCACAATATGCACTTGGGTCAAAAACTGGTTAGATAATAGGGAGCAGCGCGTTGTGGTTAATGGATCTTTTTCAACTTGGACTGAAGTGCTAAGTGGTGTGCCGCAAGGCTCAGTATTAGGACCACTATTGTTCAATATTTTCATTAACGACCTAACAGAAGGTCTAGAGAGCATGGTGTCAATTTTTGCAGATGATACCAAATTGTGTAAGGCTATAAATACAGAGGAGGATGCCGAGTCTCTTCAGAACGACTTAGTTAAATTAGAAGCATGGGCAGCCAAATGGAGAATGCACTTCAACACAGACAAGTGTAAGGTAATGCACTGTGGTAACAAGAACAAAAATTACACCTACCTACTAAATGGGGTAAAATTAGGGGATTCTGTACTGGAAAAGGACTTAGGTGTCCTCATAGATAGCAAGCTAAGCAGTAGTACCCAAAGTAGGACTGCAGCAAAGAAGGCTAATAAGATATTAGCATGCATAAAACGGGGTATTGATGCTAGGGGCGAGAGTATTATACTCCCGTTATATAAATCACTAGTGAGGCCACACCTTGAATACTGTGTACAATTCTGGGCACCGTACTACAAAAAGGATATCCTGGAGCTAGAAAAGGTACAGAGGAGGGCGACCAAACTAATTAAGGGCATGGAGACAATGGAATACAAGGAAAGGCTTGAAAGACTAGGCATGTTTACATTGGAAAAGCGGAGACTAAGAGGGGATATGATCAACATCTACAAATATATAAGGGGACAATACACAGATCTTGCGCGGGACCTGTTTTTGGTCAGATCAACACAGAGGACTCGTGGACACTTGCTCAGGTTAGAGGAGAGGAGATTCCGCACAATACGGCGTAAAAGCTTTTCCATGGTAAGGACAATACGTGTTTGGAATTCCCTGCCCGATGGAGTTGTAATGGCGGAATCTGTCAACACCTTTAAGAATGGGTTAGATAAATTCCTAATGGATAAGGATATCCAGGGGTATGGTGCATAGTCATGCATTATAGTTACTATAAATAGGGATAAAATGCAACGGCTGACAGCAGCATCAATCAGAAATTTTAGTCAAATCATCATGCATAGGAGACCACAAATAGGTTGAACTCGATGGACAATTGTCTTTTTTCAACCTCAGATACTATGTTACTATGTTACTTGTCCCAGGTAATCGAGGAACCAACTAGAGTTAGGACTATACTGGACCTAGTACTAATTAATAATTTGGAGATAATATAAAATTCTAAAGTAGGGGAGACCTTGGGAAATAGCAATCATAATATGTTCACATTCGATATCAGTTTCCAAAAACAACATTATAAGGGTCCAACTAAAAATGTTAACTTTAGAAAAGTATATTTCAACATGCTGAAACAAGCACTAAAGGACATTAATTGGGAAATTCTGTATCATGATAAGAATACCACTGAAGTGTAGGATGCTTTTACAATTTTGCACGACAAGTGCACTCATAAGTTCATTCCCAAGGGCAGCAAATGCAGGAGTACTAAATAAAAACCGATGCGGCTTAATAAGAAGGGTAAGGAACAAATGGATAAAAAGAAGCGTGCAGTCAAAGCATTTAAATCCGACGGGAAGGCGGGGTCATTCCAGTACTACAAGGAATGTAACAAAAAATGCAAAAAAGAAATTAGAGCAGCTAAATAGAAAACGAAAAACAAATTGCCAAGGAGAGTAAAACAAACCCCAATAAGTTTTTTAAGTATATAAATGGTAAAAGGTTAAGAAAGGAGAATATTGGAACATTAAAGGGTGAGTCGGATGTCTTGATTAAAGATGATAGTGAAAAAGCTGATTTATTGAATAAATTCTTTTAATCAGTGTTCACTAGAGAGGACCGGTTGGTGTGAGTAGTGCAGAACATAAGTTTTGATAACGACCCATTGCTAAGTACTTGGTTAAATGAGGAAGTAGTCTGGGAGAGGCTAAGTAAAATTAACGATAAATAAATCTCCTGGGTCGGATGGACTTCACTCCAGGATTCTTATGGAACTTAACTCAGAGCTATCGAGGCCCCTATATTTGATTTTCTCTGAGTCAATTACATCAGGAATGATACCGGAGGACTGGTGTATAGCAGAGGTAGTCCCAATATTTAAAAATGGAATTAAAACTCATCCTGGTAACTATAGACCAGTTAGTTTGATATCTTTAGTGGGAAAAATACTGGAATGTATAATAAGGGATAGCATACAAGAGTATTTGGATACCTCCAAGATTATTAATAGTTATCAGCATGGTTTTGTGAAGGACAGGTCATGTCAAACTAACTTAATTAGCTTCTACGAGAAAGTGAGTGATGATATTGATCAGGGTAAAGCAGTGGATGTGGTCTTTTTGGATTTTGCTAAGGCCTTTGACATATTTCTACATAAGAGACTAATTTTCAAATTAAGAGAGCTTGGTCTAGGAAACACTATTTGTACTTGGGTAAGTAATTGGCTGTATAACAGGGAACAATGAGTGGTGGTTAATGGGATGTTTTCTGACTGAGCACCAGTACACAGTGGAATACCGCAGGGTTCAGTACTCGGGCCACTGCTGTTTAACATATTCAGTAATGACCTAGGAGTGGGCCTGGAAAGCACAGTGCCAATTTTCACAGGTGATACTAAACTGTGTAGAGTAATTAATTCAGACAAGGATGTTGAGTCTCTGTGGAATGACTTATCTAAACTAGAGGTGTCGGCAGATAAATGGAGAATGAGGTTCAATATAGAAAAATGTAAGGTTATGTACTTTGGGACCAAGAACAATCGGGCAGCCTATAACTTAAATGGGGCAAATGTAGGGGAAACAGTAGTTGAAAAAGATTTGGGTGTGCTCATCGATAATAGACTTAGTTACAGTTTCCAATGTCAAAGTGCAGCAACAAAAGCAAATAAGGTGTTGGCATGACTAAAACAGGGAATAAGAGATGAGAGTGTAATCCTGCCACTGTACAAATCATTGGTACGGCCACACCTGGAATACGGTGTACGGTTCTGGGCACCATACTACAAAAAAGATATCTTGGAACTTGAAAGGGTTCAAAGGCAAACAACCAAACTGATCAAGGGGTTAGAGGCACTGGATTATAAGGAAAGGCTTACAAGGTTGGATATGTTTACACTGGAAAAGAGGCAGCTGAGAGGGGACATTATTAATATTTACACATAAAAGGACAATACAAGGATCTATTAGGTGATTTGTTTATCAAAAAATTGTTACACAGGACACGAGGACACCCTCTGAGGTTAGAAGAGAGAAAATTCCATACACAACAAAGGAAAGGGTTCTTCACAGTAAGGGCAGTAACGATTTGGAATTCTCTGCCAGAAAAGGTAGTAATGTTGGACTCAGTCAATATGTTTAAAAATGGATTAGATAAATTCCTAGTGGAAGGAAATATCCATGGATACAGTGTTTAAAGGAAGAAAATTTTAGAGTATGAATTATAGTTGTTTGTAATACAGGTTGAACTCGATGGACATTTTGTCTTTTTTCAACCTCATTTACTATGTTAGGAACAGAGTCACTTACAGACGTTTTCCTGCACAGAAGAAGCAGCCCCCTATTATCAACACACACCACTTACACAAATAACTTTCTGCTGCTACCGTGTGGGCGTAATGTGTAAGGGGCACTGTTACTGTGTTGTGTAATGAGTAAGGGACACTGCTACTGTTTGGGTGTAATGTGTAAGGGACACTCCTGCCATGTGGTGTAATGTGTAAGGGCTGCTGCTACTGTGTTGGTGTAATGTATAAGGAGTGCTGCCACTGTGTGGTGTAATGTGCAAGGGGCACTCCTACTATGTGGGCGTAATGTGTAAGGGATGCTAATACTGTGTGGTGTAATGTGTAAGGGGCACTGTTACTGTGTAGTGTAATGTGTAAGGGACACTCCTACTATGTGGTGTAAAGTTTAAGGTGTGCTGCTACCATGTGGTGCAATGTGTAAAGAGCACTGTTACTGTGTGGTGTAATGTGTAAGTGGCACTGTTACTGTGTGGTGTAATGTGTAAGGGTCGTTGCTACCATGTGATGTAATTTGTAAGGGGTGCTGCTACTATATGGTGTAATGTGTAAGACTCTGACACCATGTGGATGTAATGTGTAAGGGATGCTGCTACTGTGTGGTTTAATGTGTAGGGGGTGCTGCTACAGTGTGGTGTAATGTGTAAGGGACACTGCTATCACGTAGGCGTAATGTGTAAGGGGCGCTGCTACCATATGGTGTAATGTGGAAGGGCACTTCCTACTGTGTGCGCATAATGTGTAAGGAATGTTCCAACTATGTGTGTGTGTGTGTGTGTAATGTGTAAGGGGCACTGCTACTGTGTAAGCAGAATGTGTAAGGGGCACTGTTAGTGTGTGGGTGTAATGTATAAGGAGCGCTGCCACCGTGTGGTGTAATGTGCAAGGGGTGCTCCTACTATGTGGGTGTAATGTGTAAGGGATGGTAATACTGTGTGGTGTAATGTGTAAGGGGCACTCCTACTACATGGTGTAAAGTGTAAGGTGTGCTGCTACCATGTGGTGTAATGCGTAAGGGGCACTGTTTCTGTGTGGTGTAATGCGTAAGGGGCTCTGCTACTGTGTGGTGT
Source organism: Pseudophryne corroboree (assembly GCF_028390025.1). Lineage (NCBI taxonomy): Eukaryota > Metazoa > Chordata > Amphibia > Anura > Myobatrachidae > Pseudophryne > Pseudophryne corroboree. Next base: position 204,116,120 of record NC_086453.1, on the reverse strand, counting down.
AATGTGTAAGCGGCACTGTTACTGTGTGGTGTAATGTGTAAGGGTCGCTGCTACCATGTGGTGTAAAGTGTAAGGGGTGCTGCTACCCAGTGGTATAATGTAAAAGGGGTGCTGTTACTATGTGGGTGTAATGTGTAGGTGGCGCTGTCGCTGTGTGGGCGTAATGTGTAAGGGATGCTGCTACTGTGTGGTGTAATGTGTAGGGGGCACTGCTACTGTGTGGTGTAATGTGTAGGTGGCTCTGTTACTGTGTGGTGTAATGTGTAAGGGACGCTCCTATCATGTGGGTGTAATTTGTAAGGGGCACTGCTACTGTGTGGGTGTAATGTGTAATGGTCGCTGCTACTGTGTAGTGTAATGTGTAAGGGGCACTGTTGCTGTGTGCTGTGATGTGTAAGGGGCACTGTTGCTGTGTGCTGTGATGTGTAAGGGGCACTGTTGCTTTGTGCTGTGATGTGTAAGGGGCACTGTTACTGTGTGCTGTGATGTGTAAGGGGCACTGCCACCGTGTGGGTGTGATGTGTAAGGGAAGCTGCTACTGTGTGGTGTGATGTGTAGGGGCGCTGCTACCGTGTGGTGTAATGTGTAAGAGGCACTGTTACTGTGTGGTGTAATGTGTAAAGGGACACTGCTATCGTGAGGGCGTAATGTGTAATAGCCACTGCTACTGTGTTGTGTAAGGGGCAATATTACTGTGTGGTGCAATGTGTAAGGGGCACTGTTACTGTGTGGAGTAATGTGTAAGGGACGCTGCTACTGTGTGGTGTAATGTGTAAGGGGCGCTGCTACAGTGTAGTGTAATGTGAAAGGGACGCTTCTACTGTGTGGGCTTAATGTATAAGGGAGGTTAGGGTTAGGCACCAATGCGGGTGGTTAGGCTTAGAGTGCGGTAAGGGAGGGTTAGGGTTAAGGGGGTAGGGGGGTGAGTTATAAATCCTAACTCACCCCTCCGGGATCTTCTACATCAGGATGCCAGCATCTGAATTTTGAGGGCTGGCATCCCGTGAGCCGGGTTATTATACCCAACCCTTAGGAATCGCATTGTTATCCATATGTAGGCCGGATACACACCAGGATAACATTGGCACAATGTGTCATATTGGAATGGCAAATCGTGCAGATCATCTGGTGTGTATCCTGTGCCGGGCTGGTTCACTGGGGATTCGCTTCCGGTCCATTTATGCCGGGACAATGTCTAAAGGCACCTGATTCTCTGCACTCGCACTTGAATTCTCTTGCGATGCAGGTAGTGGGATGTAAAGAGCCAGGTGCTTCTAAATATTGTTCCGGCATAAATGGATTGGAAGAAAATTCCCAGTCAACCAGTCCGACGCAGTGTGTCGTACCCTCAATTGCACGCTTCTGCGGAGGACATAAGATATTGTTTGTTTGACCGTGCTGCATGGTCAATCAAACAATATCATGTGTGCGGCTGTGCAGTGTAATGAAGGACAAAACAAGGTATCGTGTAGTGTATACCGGCAATCTTGCATGGCCCAGGATGAAGGGAATTTGTTCTGACCATCAGCAAGATAGGAGTGGGATACATTGTACAGGAATTTATGGCACTGGCAATTAAAGGGTTAGAAATATACTGCACTTGAAGAAATGTGGAAGCAACTTGAAATTTTGATACTAGACAAAATGATTTGAAAACAAAAATTAATAGACAATAAAATGGGGACATCTGTGCCAAGAAATACAATGGAATCATTTATTTTAATGCTATAAAGCAGACATTTTGCTTATGAAATCTCCTTGTTTGCAGTAACATGTAGAGTAAGTTTGTTTCCACACCATAAATATCTATAATTACGTATTTTGTAATAACACATAATTCACCTAGCACACAATGTTCTCTTCAGGTTTTCTTCACTGATTTTCCCATTTAATTATCTTTCATTGATATAAAGAGCACATGCTCCCTACACAGAGAGCATGCAGCCATTTTATAGGCTAAACTAATTTTTACGAAAATGGATATTACCACAGTGGTATTGACTATCTATAATCGATGCACGGTGTGCGCTGCCCCTGTGCCTCTGAATCCTAGGAGGCCCATACTGCACACCACAGTTCCATATAATTATAAGTACTTCTCCACCATCTCTGGAGTACCGTGCTGGAGAGCGCTGCCGAACAGGAGTAATCAATGGGAAAATGTGGTGGGCATTTTCCCTGTGATTTGCTCATGCGCAGTAGAGAAGTCCCCGGGAATAAGGCACGGGTGCCAGTGGCGGCATGGGGATTGGTGACACCCAGTTTAGCTAATAGCTCCCCCCGCGCAGCAAAGATGTGTGTGGCCAGAAAGGGGAGGGGTGGGGGGGGCCTCACAGGGAGAAGTCGAGGTCTCACTGGAAGCACCTATCTACATCACTCTGGGGTCATGTCCAGAATTCCTGGAGATGCTGGGCGGCCCTGTAGACTCTGACTGCACTGCCGTCTCCTCAATAACAGGATCCGGATGCTGCACGATAATGTCACAGTGCAGCACGTGCTTAGTGCACTGCCAGAGAGGAAGGGGCCTGCACTGATCCTGGAAATGGGTCATCTCCTTTCTTAAATCATTCCTGGGCAGGAGTGTGCCAGCAACTCACCATGAGCATTACAGTGGCACATTGGTTAGCATTGCTTACAGAGCTGTGGTCATGGCACTGGTGTATAATGGGTGCAGTGTTTGTGCGGTGCACATGGGCCCCTAGGTCCAGGGAGCCCCCACAGTGTACACCCTGCACCCATTTCTTCTATACTTACTTCTCCGGAGTCCAGTATTGGCAGTCGCAGCACTTCAAAATCATCACGAAAATGGACGTTGCGGCAGTAGGGAAATTACCAGGAAAATTGTCACCATGACATTTTTCTAGAGCCCTGCGCATCCGGAGTGGACTCTGGCACAATGTCAGAGTCTACAAATGATCAGATGACTGATCAGCGCTGCCAACGAGAGGAGATGGAGAGTGCCCAGATGGAGACTGCACGCGTGCAGCCTCCGCTTGGTCATGGGTTTGATTCAGCCATATCTCTGAAGTATTTGCAGGACAGCCTCCCTTGGCCATGGGTTTGATTCAGCCATATTTCTGAAGTATTTGCAGGACAGCCTCCGCTTGGTCATGGGTTTGATTCAGCCATATCTCTGAAGTATTTGCAGGGCAGCCTCCCTTGGCCATGGGTTTGATTTAGCCATATTTCTGAAGAATTTGCATGTTCTCCTTGTGTTTTTGTGGGTTTCTTCCAATACAAAATGGTAGTGTGTATGTGCCTGTGGTGGAAAAGTTACTGGAGTCGAGGAAACACTAAATTAGATATTTGCTTTCAATACTACAAATCTGATACTTAGGGGCTGATTCAGTTGTTTCTTGCACCCTCTGCTCGGCATATAAAGGAATGGCCGTCTATTGGAGCTATTCAATTGTTGCTCCAATCAGACGCCCATTAGTAGTTAAGGCACCTGACAACTCTGGGTTAAGCTGTGCAAAGCGGCTAAACCTGTCTAAAGAGGCTGATTGGGCGTCCAAAGTCTGAGTTTGGGTGCTTTGGGCGCCAAAGCTACAGACTTTAACACATTTTCTATTATGTCCTAGAGGATGCTGGGGTCCACATTAGTACCATGGGGTATAGATGGGTCCACTAGGAGCCACTGGCACTTTAAGAGTTTGAGAGTGTGGGCTGGCTCCTCCCTCTATGCCCCTCCTACCAGACTCAGTTTAGAAAATGAGCCCGGAGGAGCCGGTCACAGCTAGGGGAGCTCCTATAGCTTCTTAAGTTTTTTAGTTTTCTAGTTAGTTTAGGCACAGGGAGGCTGCTGGCAACAGCCTCCCTGCTTCGTGGGACTAAGGGGGGGAGTAGTGTATGCCCTGCGGGGTCTGAGCCACTATCTCCGCTGACAGGACACTGAGCTCCTGAGGGTGCTGATCGTTAGCCGCTCCAGGCAACCGCTCACTCCCGCAGCATGCCGCCACCCCCTTACAGAGCCAGAAGACTTTGGTGGCGAGTGAGTCACCAGTCCCCCTGGCAGGCGGGGAGCCAGTGTGAAGATGGCAGCAACTGGATAGGGAGCGCAGTACTAACAGCGCTCCGGGGCTCAGCGGTACATAGTGTGGCACTGTGAGGAACGCCCTGAGCCAGCTCTAATACCCTACACTGGTCAGCAAGCCTGTCAGGGTCCCTGGATCGCTGCCAGCAGAAATCCTCATGCCAGTATAATATAATGAAGAGCGAGAAGCAGCGCCATGTTCGGGGGGCGGAGCTTCTCCTCAGAGCTGACCCAGCAGCGTTCAGCACCATTTTCCTGCCTGCAGTTCCTGTATACGGACACTGACAGGGAGAGCTGTCCCTCCAAGCAACTCCAGTTATCCTGGGGGTTGTAGAAGGGGGGAGAGGCTGTATAAAGTCTGTGTAGCCTATTAAGGTACACAGATAGCGCTGGTAATTTTATTAGTTCTACCTCAAAAAGCGCTGTGTGTGGCATACTGACATTTCCCTGTGTGTGTGTGTGTGTGTGTGTGTGTGTGTGTGTGTGTTTAATATCTCACATAGCCATGTCTAGGGACTCTGTGTCATATGCTGCAGAAGAGGTTTCCTCTCAGGAAGGATACATTCCATGTACACAGGATTGTAATGCTTTGTCTCAGATCTCTATTGTAGAACCTGAGTGGTTAACTTCTATCAAAGGAATGATCTCTCAGATCTCTACTAGGGTAGCTAATACTGAGACTGAAACTCAGGTGTTGAAGAAGTCTATGGCAGTTTGGTCAGGCTCTGTTCCTATTCCTGCAAAATCCCCTAGCATGTTCCCACAGAAACGTGCACTTGCCCAAATTATGCAAAATGACATGGATACTGATTCTGATACTGCAGACGGTGATGGGGATGTGCTGAGGGGGGCGGCATCCCTTGCTAAGGGGGGCAGCTCATGATTGAGGCCATTAGAGATGTGTTAAACATTAATGACACAACACCTGAGCAGGTTGAGGAGGCTTACTTCACTGACAATAAGAAAGCCTCGCTAACCTTTCCTGCGTCTAAAGAATTAAACGCTATATTTGAAAAATCCTGGGAAAACCTGGAGAAAAAATTCCAGATCCCAAAAAGGGTTCTTGTTGCTTTTCCCTTCCCTGAGGAAGTTAGTTTTACCTGTCCCGGGATCTACCGTGTTAAATGAACTGGCTGATCGTAAGATTGACACTACGCTCAAATCCATTTACACTGCTTCATGAGTGGCGTTAAGGCCCACTATTGCCTGTGCATGGATTTCTAAAGCCATACTAAAGTGGTCAGGCACATAACTAAAGGATTTGGATACAATGGATAGAAGTGACATTGAACTGTTTTTACGTAACATACAGGATTCTGCGGGGTTCATGGTGGTATCCATGAAGGACATGGGTACGCTGACTGCACAGATATCTTCCATGTCTGTCTCAGCTCGCAGGGGACTCTGGCTACGCCAATGGTCTGCAGACGCGGAATCCAGGAGAAGAGTGGAGAACCTACCCTACACAGGTCAGGCTCTATTTGGGGAAGCGTTGGATGCATGGATTTCCACGGCGACCGTGGGTAAGTCACCTTTCCTTCCCTCTGCTACACCTTCTGCGAAGAAACCATTTTCTTCAGCTGTGCCGCAGTCCTTTCGGACCACTAAGGCAAAAAAGTCCAAGCCTCCTACCACTTTCTTTAGAGGTGGTCGTGCAAAATCCAAAAAGCCTGCACCCGCAGGCTCCCTGGACCAGAGACCTGCTTCCGGTTCCTCAAAATCCTCAGCATGATGGTGGACCACAAAGCCTGGAGGACGGGCTGGTGGGTGCAAGACTTAGACGTTTCAGACACATCTGGGTGTCGTCTTGCCTGGATCCCTGGGTACAGGATATTGTGTCCCAGGGGTACAGACTGGAGTTTCAAGAACTCCCGCCTCACCGATTCTTCAAATCAGGTTTGCCAGCTTTGCTGGCAGACAGGGCTATCCTACACGTAACCATCCTAAAATTGGAAAAGTCACAGGTCATTGTCCCAGTTCCATCTCATATGCAAAACAATTTTGAACTTGAAATCATTGAACCCTTACCTGAGGGTGTTCAAATTCAAAATGGAGTCTCTCAGAGCAGTGATTTCAGGTCTGGAGAAGGGAGAGTTTCTGGTATCCCTGGATATCAAGGATGCATACCTCCACATTCCGATTTGGCTGCCGCACCAGGCTTATCTCAGATTTGCACTGTTAGACAGTCACTATCAATTTCAGGCACTGCCATTCTGCCTCTCCACAGCACCGAGGGTGTTCACCAAGGTGATTGCAGAGATGATGGTTCTCCACAGACAGGGGGTGAACATAATCCCATATCTGGACGATCTGCTGATAAAGGCATCATCCAGGGAGACGTTGTTGCAGTCCATTGTTCTCACGACTCATCTGCTCAGGGAACACATTTGGATCCTGAACCTTCCAAAATCACATTTGGAGCTGACCAGGAGGTTGTCTTTTCTGGGAATGATCCTCGACACGGAAGTGCAGAGGGTGTTTCTCCTGGAGGAGAAAGCGTTGGTGATACAAACAATGGTTCGGGATATCCTGAAGCCAGCCCAGGTTTCGGTTCATCAGTGCATTCGCCTTCTGGGGAAGATGGTGGCCTCTTATGAGGCTCTACAGTATGGAAGGTTTCATGCTCGGTCCTTCCAACTGGATCTCCTGGGCAAGTGGTTGGGATCTCATCTACACATGCACCAGAGAATAAGTCTGTCGCAGAGAGCCAGGATTTCACTCCTCTGGTGGCTGCAATTACCTCACCTTCTGGAGGGCCGCAGGTTCAGAATTCAAGACTGGAGCCTTCTAACCATGGATGCAAGTCTCCGGGGCTGGGGCGCAGTCACTCAGGGGGAAACCTTCCAAGGACGGTGGTCAAGCCTGGAATACAGCCTTCCAATAAACATTCTGGAACTAAGAGCCGTCTACAATGGTCTTCTCCAAGCTTCCCATCTTCTGCGAGATCGAGCCATTCAAGTGAGATCGGACAATGTAACGACGGTGGCTCACATAAACTGACAGGGCGGAACGTTTGCGCTGTCAGCAATCTTCATTCCGGGAGTAGACAACTGGGAAGCGGACTTCCTCAGCAGACACGATCTCCATCCAGGAGAATGAGGACTCCATCCGGAGGTGTTCACGAAGGTAACAGATCTTTGGGGTGTACCTCAAACAGACATGATGGCCTCTCGTCTCAACAAGAAGCTTCGGCAGTATTGTTCCAGGTCGAGGGACCCGCAAGCCGTGGCGGTGGATGCCCTAGTGACTCCGTGGGTGTTCCAGTCGGTGTACGTGTTTCCTTCACTTCCGCTTATTCCAAGAGTTCTAAAACTCATAAGGAGAACAAGAGTTCAGGCAATCCTCATTGCTCCGGACTGGCCAAGAAGGGCTTGGTATGCGGATCTTCTGGATCTACTGCTAGAAGAGCTGAGGCGTCTTCCTCTTTGAGAGGACCTGCTGCAGCAGGGGCTGTTCGCTTATCAAGACTTACCGCGGCTACGTTTGATGGCATAGAGGTTGAATGCCAGATATTAGCTTGGAAGGGCATTCCGAACAAGGTTATTCCTACCCTAATACAGGCTAGGAAATTAGTAACGTGTAAACATTACCATCGTATTTGGAAAAAATATGTATCTTGGTGTGAGTCCAAGAAGTTTCCTGTGGTGGAGTTTCAACTGGTACGGTTTCTCCTCTTCCTACAAGCAGGTGTGGATATGGGCCTGAGGTTGGGATCCGTAAAGGTCCAGATTTTGTCCCTATTCATTTTCTTCCAGAAACAGTTGGCTTCCCTCCCTGAGGTTCAGACTTTTCTGAAATGGGTTCTGCACATGCAGCCTCTCTTTGTGCCGCCTACGGCGCCCTGGGATCTTAACGTGGTGTTACAGTTCCTCCCGGAGGTTGAGGTCAAGTTTCTCACGTGTAAGAAACTGGCCTTAGCTACTGCTAGATGTGTGTCGGAGTTGGGGGCTTTGCCTTGTTAGAGCACCTACTTGATCTTCCATGAAGATAGAGCTGAGCTCCGGACACGTCAGCAGTTATTTCCGAAGGTTATGTCGGCATTTCATATCAACCAACTTATTTTGGTGCCAGTTGCTACTGACTCCCCATTTTCATCTAAGTCCTTGGATGTTGTAAGGGCTCTGAAAATCTATGTGAAAAGGGCTGCTCGTCACAGAAAATCGGACTCTCTGTCCTGTATGATCCCAAGAAACTTGAGTGTCCTGCTTCTAAGCAGAATATCTCTCGCTGGATCAGGGCAGGGCCATTTCTAGCCAATTTGGCTCCCAGTGCGAGATTTAAAAATGCGCCCCCCGCCCTATTCACATAAAGAAAAATGCGCCCCCCCCCCATATACATCTAAAAATGTAAAGTATGCGCGCGCCTAAGGCGCGCGCTCCCGAGAAGGGTGTGTGGCCTCGTTAAAATGGGTGTGGCTTCATTAAAATGGGCGTGGTCTCATCATCACGGCCACCACAGGGGAAAAAAAATCCCAATTTTTCACAGTACGGCAGGCACGTGTCCCCATTTTACACATTGCAGCAGGCACGTGTCCCCATTTTACACATTGCGGCAGGCACGTGCCCCCATTTTACACATTGCGGCAGGCACGTGCCCCCATTTTACACATTGCGGCAGGCACGTGCCCCATTCTACACATTGCGGCAGGCAAGAGTCTCCATTTTACACAGTACGGCAGGCAAGAGTCCCCATTTTACACATTGCAGCAGGCAAGTCCCCATTTTACACAGTACGGCAGGCAAGAGTCACCATTTTACACAGTACGGCAGGCACGTGTCCCCATTTAACACAGTACAGCAGGCAAGTGTCCCCATTTTACATAGCATGGCAGGCAAGTGTACCCATTCTATACAGAGTGGCAGGCAAGTATCAAGTGGGGGGGGGGGGGGGAAGGTAGAGGGAGGGGGGAGAGATATACAACTTACATATCAAGAGGCTCTTCCCGCTCCTTCCTCGCGCTGGCCGCCGGCACCTCCTCTTTTCAGCTTCGCTCCCCCTCCTCTTCCCGAGTACTCCTGCTGGGGGGCGGGGCGGAGTTTCGCTGAATGACGCAGTTGCGTCGTGACGTCATGACGCAACCGCGTCATTCCGCGAAACTCCACCCCCCGAGCAGGAGTATTCGGGGAGAGGTAGGAGGGGGTACTCAGGGACCCGCAAAGTGCCGCGGCGGGCGCCCTGTGCGGTTGCACGGCTCGCCCGCCACAAGAAACGGCACTGGTAATGCATTCCAAACATATTCTTCTTCTACCCTGGAATAATAAACAAAAAATTCCAAGCAGCAGCAATGGCTGCATATATCAAACAACCCCACACCCCCACCCCTTAAATAAAATAAGGTGACACTACAGGCTCCCTTCCACAACACCCTTTAATTTAAAAAAAAAAAGGGAAGGAGTTGGTGGTGGGGGGGGGTATGACATTGAAATGGCACCATTTAAAAATAAGATGAACTAGAGGATGTAGGCTATAGATGGGAGCCTGCAATTTCGCCCACCCCGCCCCCCCACAAAAGAAGGGAGGGGGGGTAATTGCAGGCTTCCACCCATAGCCTACATTTACCTATATCCAGAAAATTGCCACAGCAAGCCAGCAGTCTGATTGTGACTGAGAGACTGCTGGCTGCAGAAAAGTCTGTGCAGTCCGGTCGGTGGGTCACTGACTGTGTGAGTGCTGCGGCCTGTCCGTCACTCACAGCCCCTAACACCGCCGCGGCCCGTGACGCAGCCTTCGAAAACCTGCCTGCCTCCAGCTACAGTGAGTGACAGAATCCTCCGCAGGGCCACCGTTTCTCGTCCTCCGATCCGCTCCGTCAGCCGCCCGAGCCGCTCTGCTTCTAACTTAAGTGACACACTTGTCACTTATAAAATGGCGCCCACCCGCTCCTCTGTGGAGTCTAACATTTTATAGTCAAACCCCGGCGTGTGACGTCATGGCGTCAATACGTCATGACGTCACGGCGCAAACGCGTCAGGATGCATAACTCCGCCCAGTGAGCGGAGTAAAACGGAGGGGCGGGGGGAGACAGGAGTGTGAAGGCAGCCGTTTGCTAGCAGGATCCACGGCGGGCGCGCCGTGCAAATGCACGGCTCGCACGCCTGTAAAAATGGCCCTGGATCAGGGTCACTGTCCAGCATGCATATTCTACGGCAGGATTGCCGTGTCCTACGTCTGTTAAGGCCCACTCTACTCATAAGGTGGGTTCTTCCTGGGCGGTTGCCCGGGGTGTCTCGGCTTTACAACTTTGCCGAGCAGCTACTTGGTCTGGGTCGAACACGTTTGCAAAGTTCTACAAGTTCGATACTTTGGCCTCTGAGGACCTGAAGTTTGGTCAGTCAGTTCTGCAGGAGCCTCCGCGCTCTCGCTCCTGTTCTGGGAGCTTTGGTACATCCCCATGGTACTAATGTGGACCCCAGCATCCTCTAGGACGTAAGAGAAAATAGGATTTTAATTACCTACCGGTAAATCCTTTTCTCATAGTCCGTAGAGGATGCTGGGCGCCCGCCAGCGCTTCATGATCCTGCAGCGGTTCCTTAGTTCAGTACTGCTTATTTCTTGGTTTAGTACTGAATGGTTACTTGGTTAAGTAATATTGTTCAGCCGTTGCTGATTTTTCAAGCTGGTTAGCTTGGTTTGCCTTGTATGTGTGAGCTGGCGTGAATCTCGCCACTATCTGTGTAATATCCTTCTCTCTAAGTTGCCGTCTCCTCAGGCACAGTTTCTAGACTGAGTCTGGTAGGAGGGGCATAGAGGGAGGAGCCAGCCCACACGCTCAAACTCTTAAAGTGCCAGTGGCTCCTAGTGGACCCGTCTATACCCCATGGTACTAATGTGGACCCCAGCATCCTCTACGGACTACGAGAAAAGGATTTACCAGTAGGTAATTAAAATCCTATTTTTTCTCGCACCTGCGAAGGCTGCATGATAAAATGTGACTGCCGCGGCTAATGGGCGTCTGATCTGAGCAACAATTGAATAGCTCCAATAGACGACCATTCCTATGGACGCCCAGCATGGGGGCAAGAAACAATTGAATCAGCCCTCTGGAACCTGTTTGCTTGCTATGGGCAATCAACCAATTCTACTTGTGATTGTCTGACCAGGACTCCTTTTCCAGCCTATCACAAGCTACTGTACCAGTGTGGGAAAATAGTTATGATGGGCTGGTTGGCAACTTTTAGCATGGGGGTGGAAGCAATGAATTAAACACCCAAACCTGGGATTGCTTTCCTCCTGGCAGGGAAGGGTTAATGGTTCTAGTGAGGCTTTGTTGTGAGGTGGGGTGAGGTTTGGTTAGCCTATGGAGTCAGAGATAGGGGGTGGGGTTTTGGGTCCATTTCAGGATTGTTATGAGCAGGGCTGGTGCTAGAGTGTTTGGCGCCCCCTGCAAATGATAAATTTGCGCCCTCCCATCCATAAAAAAGGAACAGTGCGCACCGCAAAAAGGGGTATGGTAACACAAGGGAAGGGCATGGCCACAATGGTACCCACAATTCAAATAACGCCACATAGTATTACAATCTTATTCACATTACCCCAAATGTAGTGCCCCTGATTCATACTACACCACATAGTATTCACGTTACTCCACACAGTACTATCCCTTATACACAATCTAGGGATCTATCTGAACAGCAGAGGCTAACAGAAAATGGCTGTCCATAAAAAAATGGCTGCCATTGACCAATAGGTGCCACTTATCAGAGGTGTAGCTAGGTGCCATGGTGCCCGGAGCAGGGGTATGTTTCAGTGCCACCTCCTCTGTACTGAATTGGGGGCATGTTACATTTGAAAAAGATATTTTAAAATTGGTGACAGGGGCAGTTCTATACCTTGAGGAGTTCAGGGCGAAAATGTAATTTGCTGCCCGCCACTCTCAATATAGGGACAGTGCGCGCAACAGGCGCGCGCAAAAATATAGGGACTACAGAATAGTACCAATTCACATTACACTGCACAGTTGTGTCCATTAGTCACAATACACTGCACAGTAGTATCTGTTAGTCACATTACACTGCACAGTAGCGTCCGCTAGTCACATTACACTGCATAGTAGTGTCCGTTAGTCAAATTACACTGCACAGTAGTACCCTTATACACATTATGCGGCCAGGTAGAGCCCATTATACATATTATGCCAGGTACATCTCTCTTTCCCTCCACAGCACTGCCCCAGTACCTGCAGGAGGTCCCGACTCCGGCGCTGCACCTCCTCTGCCTTCTCCTCATGTCTTTCAGAGGCGCCGTTACCCCCGCAGCAGCGGCTCTGTAGGATGTTGGCAGTGATGCCGAGAGGGAGGGAGGGAACGGGTACTAATTACTCGGGCCATGGACTGATGGAGGGCCCAGAGGGGGCCCTGGTCCACTGCACTCCCTACACCCTCCCTCCTTACTGGGCAGCAGCATAAGCACTCATCTTGGCAGCACAGCACATGCTGCAGTGTGCTGCAGTGATGCTGCTGCTACTGCTGAGCCTCTACCTGTTCTGGTAGTGGGGGGAAGTGATCACACTCCCCCCTCAAATTGACCCTGGCTGAGGGGCTCAGGGCCCCCCCTGGACCCCTACACCCTGCTCGGCACTACAAAGATTTTAAAAAAAAAACCTTTTTCACAAGGGAGTGTGGCCACGCCTCCCACGATTAGACCACGCCCCCAAAATTATGTCCGGCTCAGAAATCCTCTGTAGTAGTGGCGTTGTGTGGGCTGAGGCCGCGTACTGAGCCCAGCTCTCTGGGGAAGCATGGGGGAGAGAGCCGCGTTACACGCTGCCAGCGCCGCTACCTGTCATCCAGCGTGACAGGCGCAGCGGCAGCCGGCATCAGCGGGGATGCAGAGCAGGACGATGCCTCCCTGCACTGCATCCCCTTCCTGAGTGGGTACCGCCAGCTCTGGTTATGAGAAGCCATCATAAGGAAATTTTTCCTGGTGGATGTTACCCACCCTCCCTCCCATGAGAGGTTGTTATGTGGTTTGGCGTCAGCTGTTTGTGGCGGAAAAGAACGGTTGCTGTTGCCATCTGTTTTTTTGGCATGAGGTGCTCTCCCCTCCAATACATGTATTTGTCTTATGATGTCACTTGGCATCCTGCATCATGGACTCTCCATTCCGGCAAAGAACTAGAAGCAGCATGATAGCTTAGTCTGTCATTTGGCTTTCTGGATCGAGGCCTCTGTGCATACTACCAGCGCATACCTCAGTGAGGGGACATGGGGAGGGATCCTATACAGGGCTACTATATGATAATGCCATCTCCAGATTCTGCAATGGGTAAGTTCTCTTCATGACTAAAATTATCACAAAACATATTTTTAATACAGATATCATAAATATTTTTGCCTAAATTTGCATTGTGAAAATTAAAAATGTCAATTAATAATGTCAAGGAAATTTAGTATAATGCTCTTGCCAGGAGAGCCCGTCCCTGAGAAGAGCTGGAAGCAGAGTATATGCCATCACTCTGCTTCCTGGCAAATAGCGGAAGTCCCGGAAGCAATGGAGTCAGTCTCCACCGGGCTCCAGCAGTAAAGGGGGCACCTGGCCTGACATTCTCCATAGCCTCTGGTGAGATGCTCCACTCCACTCCAGTGTCTGAGCTGAATCTCAGTGGGGGGAGGCAGCAAAACTTTACGGTAGTGTCAGGCAGTGCTCCCGCATATGGACAGCCTGCTGTGCCCGTCCCCCACCCCCATAGAGACTCATACTGTCTAGGAGTCAGTCGGCTGCTCTGCTCTAGAAGATGCCTTCTTCACTGTATACCCACTATAGGTGAGGAGGAGTGTATATGGGTGTGTGTGTGTGTGTGTGTGTGTGTGTGTGTGTGTGTGTGTGTGTGTGTGTGTGTGTGTGTGTGTGTGTGTCTGTATGTATATTCCAGCTGTAGTAATACATAGGGTTATAGATTTTGTATGAAACCTCTCACATGCCGATGATCTGATCTAACATTGTTCTGAGCTAAACTTTGGACTTGGTGTAGTTTAGGAATGTCTCATATGACCGTTATGGTGTAATGTACTGTATTAGGATGGTTGACCACTTAGTCTCATATGACCGTTATGGTGTAATGTACTGTATTAGGATGGTTAACCACTTAGTCTCATATGACCGTTATGGTGTAATGTACTGTATTAGGATGGTTAACCACTTAGTCTCATATGATCGTTATGGTGTAATGTACTGTATTAGGATGGTTAACCACTTAGTCTTAAGAAAGCGGGGGGATGGGTGTCTGGTATGAACTTACATCCCTGCTTCCTGGTACAGGTCCTCTGGGCATATGTCAGTGAAGGGACACGGAAAAAGATCCAGAGGATCCCTCTCCATAAAAATCCCTGTTACAGTAGCCCATAGGCTACTTTAGACTGACACCATCTTCAGATCCTTGATCATCTACTGCCCAGCCCAATTTAACCCTATTTTGCATTTCTCTGGAAAGATCAGTACGGGTTGGGTATGAAATCCTGACAGTTGGGATCCTGACACTCATCCTAACCCTTCCCTCCTGCATACTAACCATAACCGCCCCACCCCCAGGGGCGTCACTAGTGGGAGGTGTGTGGCTTAGTGGAGGGATGTGGCCTCGCGTTGCAAACCCTTGTTTTTGGCATTCCGGGGGTTTGATAGATACGGGCTGCCCTGGCTGCAATGCCAGCTCCTACACAGTGATAGAAGCCAGGTGCTGCATGTAATGTTAAAGTGCAGTACCCGGGTCCTGTCACCAAGCAGGAGCCGGCATTTTGCTGTCACCCCTTGGCGGGTTTCACCCCTCGACATTTTGGTGTCAACCCCCTTATAATGCCACCGACCTTTCCCCAACCTAAACCTAACCCCCATGCAACCTAACCCTAACCTCCCCCACCCCTGCAGTCTAACCCTAACTCTCCCCGCTCCTGCAAATTCCCCACTGTATAGAAATATGGCTATGCCAGGTGCTAGACCATACAGGAGTTAACCAGAAGCCAGACCAAGGAAACCAATATCCATAACATATATATATATATATATATATATATATATATATATATATATATGCAAGTTATGGCCAGCACTCCACAAAAATGTAATGCCTGGGTGCAGATCCCGGGTTAGCCAGCCTGCCCCCTCACATACTCTTCATTAGGGTAGAACTCCAAGGACTCCAATAAAAGGATAACAGACTCAGCAGCGGGCTTCCAATGTGTTCAGTTGTGTACTACAACTTTTCTACTGCAAGGTACACTGGGCTCCACAAGTCTGGACAATGGGGTGTAGAGTAGGATCTTGATCCGAGGCACCAACAGGCTCAAAGCTTTGACTGTTCCCAGAATGCACAGCGCCACCTCCTATATCACCCCGCCTCCCAGCACAGGAGCTCAGTTTGTCAGTTGGTGCTGCAGTAAGCAGGCACTTAACAGAGGGGCTGCTCCAAGCAGCCCTGAGAAAAGCTTTTTATGAGGTAAAAAGTGAAGACTTCAAGGGCAGCAGCGGTGGTAAATGTCTTGTGACATTCACTGCTGCAGCTCCAGCTCTCCCCAGCGGCGCTGTACACTCCCGAGCCCTGGTTGCCGGGTACCTACAGCGGAGGCTCCGGTTTCCTTCATGTTAGATACACATGGCTGGGGCTCTCCAGGATCGTGTGGTCGTGCTTCGGGAGGTGGTAAGTGGGCCCGCTCGTGGTATCCGGTCTTTATCGCGATCCGGCGTGGTCAGTGGGAGGCGGGCTGCGCGTGCTGGTGGGGGACACTGTGGATGCAGGCGATCCCACTAGATCACCAGGGCATGGGCGCAGGTCAGGTTTTCTCTTAAAACCGATTTTAATATCGCCCACAGTACCCGGTGGTTTTGCCAGCAAGGAGGAATCTCTCCTCTCGATCAACATTCTGGAATTGCGGGCGGTCTTCAATGCATTGAACCTAGCCCAGCATTTGATTAAGAACCGGCCTGTTCAAGTACAGTCGGACAACGCCACCACAGTGACTTACATAAATCATCAAGGCGGCACTCGAAGCCGTTTGGCAATGAAGGAAGCCTCACGGATTCTACGTTGGGCAGAACGCCATCTACCGGCAATATCAACAATATTCATTCCGGGAGTCCTGAATTGGGAAGCGGACTTTCTCAGTCGTCAGGACGTGCATGCCGGCGAGTGGGGCCTCCATCCAGAAGTGTTTCATCTCCTCGTGGAAAGGTGGGGTCTTCCAGATGTGGATCTGATGGCGTCTCGACACAATCACAAGGTTCCGGTCTTCGGAGCAAGGACAAGGGATCCACAAGCAGCATTCGTGGATGCGCTGGCAGTGCCGTGGAGGTTTCGGCTGCAGTACGTGTTCCCTCCGGTGTCACTCCTGCCCAGGGTAATTCGGAAGTTCAAGCAAGAAAAAGGAAATCTGCTTCTCATAGCTCCGGCGTGGCCCAGACGGCACTGGTTCTCAGACCTGCAAGGCCTATCGTCAGAGCGTCCACTTCTACTTCCACAACGCCCAGACCTCCTCATTCAGGGCCCCTGTGTCTACCAGGACCAAACCCGGCTGTCTTTGACGGCGTGGCTCTTGAATCTTCCGTCTTAAGAGCTAAGGGTTTTTCTGAAGAGGTCATTAAAACTATGTTGCGGGCCCGGAAACCGGCATCTACTCGGATTTACCATCGGGTCTGGCATTCCTACTTTGTTTGGTGCGCATCTAACCATTATGATGCTTCCAAGTTTAGTACAGCCAAACTTTTGGCTTTTCTACAGCAGGGCCTAGATTTAGGCCTGCATCTGGCCTCCCTCAAGGTTCATATTTCTGCCTTGTCGGTGTGGTTTCAGAGAAAACTTGCGACTTTACCTGATGTTCATACTTTCACTCAGGGTATGTTGCGTATCCAACTTCCCTATGTCCCGCCTGTGGCTCCTTGGGACTTGTCGGTGATTTTGGAGGCGTTGCAGGAGCCTCCATTTGAACCTCTTGGTTCAGCTGACCTTAAGGGGCTTTCCCTTAAGGTGGTGTTCTTGCTGGCTATTGCCTCTGCTAGAAGAGTTTTGGATTTGGGTGCCTTGTCTTGTAGTTCCCCATATCTGATTTTTCACCGTGACCGGGCGGTTCTTAGGACTCGTCCCGGATATTTACCTAAGGTGGTTTCTTCGTTCCACCTTAATCAGGAGATTGTGGTTCCAGCTTTTGTCTCTCCTGATTTGTCTCCCAAAGAGCGGTCTTTGGATGTGGTACGGGCTCTCCATATCTATGTGAGGAGAACTGCTTTTATTCGAAAGTCTGATTCTCTCTTTGTTTTGTTTGGATTTCACAAACATGGCTGGCCTGCTCACAAGCAGACCCTGGCCAGGTGGATTAGAATGGTGATTGCGCATGCTTATGTGAAGACTGGTCTGTCAGCTCCTGTTCACATTACGGCCCATTCTACTCGGTCTGTTGGACCATCTTGGGCGGCCCAATGTGGTGCAACTCTTGATCAATTGTGCAAGGCGGCTACGTAGTCCTCCGGGAACACATTCATAAGGTTCTATGACTTCGATACTGCCGCTTCCCAGGATGCTTCCTTTGGACGCAGGGTTCTTGTGCCTGCTACAGTGCGTCCCCTCCCATAAGGAACTGCTTTAGGACATCCCCATTGTCCAGACTTGTGGAGCCCAGTGTCAGAAAATGAGTTTTATGGTAAGAACTTACCCTTGTTAAACTCTTTCTGCGAGGTACACTGGGCTCCACAAGGCGCCCACCCTGACGCACTAAGCTTCTTTGGGTTTATATGGCATTAGTCGCTGACACTTCTCTTGTCGTGAGAGTGTGGTGTATGTGGCTACTAACCGTTGTCGTCTCTTTTCCTGCTACTGCATTGGGCTGGTTAACTAAACTGAGCTCCTGTGCTGGGAGGTGGGGTGATATAGGAGGCGGCGCTGTGCATTCTGGGAACAGTCAAAGCTTTGAGCCTGTTGGTGCCTCGGATCAAGATCCTACTCTACACCCCATCGTCCAGACTTGTGGAGCCCAGTGTAGCTCGCAGAAAGAGTTTTAACAAGGGTAAGTTCTTATCATAAAACTCGTTTTTTCAAGGAGCCAATTATTTCAAACTTTGACTCATCAGTTAAGATACCTGCTGCCATTTTTCTGCACCCGGTTTTATAAACTATGTTTTCATGCATAGTTGAGTCGCTTGGCCTTGTTTCTACATTGAAAGTATGACTTTTTGGGCACAATTCTTCCACGAAGACCACTTCTGGCCAGACTTCTCCGACCAGTAGATGGGTGTACCTGGGTCACACTGGTTTCTGCCAGTTCTGAGCTGATGACACTGCTGTATATCTTCCGATTTGAAAGGGAAACAAGCATGATGTGTCTTTCATCTGATGCACTAAGTTTCTTTGGCCAACCACTGCATCTATGGTCCTCAGCGTTGCCCATTTCTTTGTGCTTCAATGCTGAGAAATACAGACAGGTACTTATCCATCATACAATTCCATCAGAGAGGCATCTGGTTCAAAAATGTATTCTGCAGAAGGTCAACGACCCCAAACATACAGCCAATGTCATTAAGAACTACCTTCACTGTAAAGAAGAACAAGGAGTCCTGGAAGTGATGATATGGCCCCCACAGAGCCCCAATCTCAACCTCATCGAGTCTGTCTGGGATTATATGAAGAGACAGAAGGATTGAGCAAGCCTACATCCACAGATCTGTGGTTAGTTATCCAAGATGTTTGGAACAACCTTCCTGCAGAGTTCCTTCAAAAACTGTGTGCAAGTGTATCTAGAAGAATTTATGCTGTTTTGAAGGCAAAGGGTAATAACACCAAATATTGATTTGATTTGGAAAGCATTCTTAATTTGCAGCACTATTTCCACACCTGCCTAAAACATTTACACAAAACTGTATATATATATATTGTGGCAAAAGAGGCACTTTGTCACCTGGACACAACTCTAGGGAATTAATAGTGGCTTGTGCCTCTGATAGAATGGCTGGTGAAAACCACTTACAGGGTCCTGGGGGTGGATGGGAAGTGCAGATAGACCAGGGTCCTATACATCTATCTGCTGGGTTTAAAGCAGAGTCTCTCCCACAAGTCGGGGTCCTGACGGCAGTTTGTGCCCAGTGGTAGGGACAGTGGAATCCGGAAGACTAGGGCCCTAGTGTCAGGATGCTGGGACCTGAAGGGTTCCTTATTAAGTGAAAGGGAGTGAGGCAGGGGCTATCCTCCCTGATTTTGTATGCTAGCGACAGTGCATACCTCCTTACATGACCTTCTCCAGGAAGGACAAAATGCTCTGCTCCTGGACTTTTCTCTTATTTTGTGATTGCCATCACCTGTTTTGAATAGGTTTATGGATAAGGAAGGTGTATCACCACAGGTGATGGCAATCAAACATTAAGAGGGAAGTCCAGGAGAGGGTCATGTTAAGAGGTATGCAGTGAGCTATGATTTATGTTTAACTTTGTACTTGAGAAACCTGAGTAAAAGGTTTTTGAACAGGCCTGCAGTTGGTTGCTGGTGGGATTTTTGTAGCAGAGCGCATTTTTGAAACACTCCTGTTACAAATGGCGCCCAAAGAGGGACCCTTCTGCTAGTCATATCGCATGTGGCAGAGGACCCAAAAGCTGCAATATAGCGGCACACATACCAGCGAGCTCCAGACCATTGTCGAAGTCGAAAATATTATAGCCACACGCACCACGTACGAACACCACACAGATGGCCTCCATGCGGGTGCTTGTTCTGCCATGTGTGTGCATACTCGCAATCTACGTATAATCGCTCACGCAATCTTGCGTGTTAGCGTGTGGTATGAGTAATTACAGTAGCATATGCATTCGCATGGAAAAGCCACAAAGACATATTTCATATTTAATTAACATTGCACATAATTTACACATAGCCTACATGCACCACACCAACAAGTTACATGTGCTTGAAAGGTATAACAACAAGGGGATTCGACTTTACAGGATATGAGGAGACAGAATTAGGTTAGGAGGTGGTGTTTGGTATCCAGCTGTACAGTATTTTAAGAGCAATATTCCGGTAGCAGTTTGCAGAAGATAGCACGCTCCTGTGCATAGATATGCGCAGGAACAGAATATTAATATTAACTCTATTTACTGTACTCTTGATATTCGGCGGGAACCCAGAGGAGAACAACTGCAAGTGCACCTGGACCAGGCATCACCCACCTATTCAAACCGACCTATGACCCCTCCTGTACTGTAAATGACCAGCCCTTTGACCTATAGGCGAAGAGATTACAGTTCCCATTGTTTCATGATTTGGACAAATGTATAAAAGCCATGCCTCCTGGCCGGTCATACACATTCTCTGAAGGTCATCTACCCAGATTGACTGAGGACCGGAACCGGGTGGCGCAGGCGAACAAACGTATGTATCCATTGATTGTAGCCCTTTTCACTTAAGTGATTGTATTTCTTGTTGTACCCCTTTTCTAAGTAAATAACTGTTGCTGGGTTGGATCTGCAACATTGCACATACAATTGGTGTTTCTTTCCTTTTCCTGTTAGGGGTTAAAGAGTGTATTCCGCTGCACGTATGGCTACTCTGTGCTAACAGCGTGACGGCGTGCGCACGCAACGTGTACGCATTTAATAGGGGTTACACACACGCTTAACGGTCACAGCGGCCTGAACATCGGTGTATTTAAAGTATTGCTTTTATTCCTGTAAGTTAACTAGACTTCACAATTGGGGGCTCCTCCGGTCCATCTCACACTGCCAGGACTTGCAGGCCATTAAACAGACTTTGATCTATCAACAAAGGGTGGAGACGCATCTTTAAGTAACCCTTGCTTTGTTGCTTGGTGCTTTAAAACCCTCTTTTGTGTTGTTAGATCACGTCTGTACTGCAGTCTTGAGAGGTGCAGGTGTGTAACCCGAAGGACACAGGAAAAAAGCCGTTTATTATCTGAGTGTAATTTTGGCATGAAAGCGTACACAAAGCGTACCGATACTTTGCATGTACTCTCACATATTGTTGCCATAAGTTTGCAGTTATTATAGATCTGTGTGAAATCGGATACGTTTGTACACGTGGTACGGTACGTGAGGACAGTGTACAGAGGCACGCACGTGGCGCAAGGTCGCACACGTGACGTAGAGATACGCACGGTCGCGTGTTTACGCAAGGTTGCGTAGAGTTACGAGTGCAAGGTATAATAACATGATAGCTGTTCAATTTAAGACGGGATTACATTTAATACAATAGCACATAACTATCCAATTTCAAAAGCAGATTATTGTAATACCTTGTTTAAACTGTACTACCTCCGGGATAAGAATACTAGTCAAAGGGGGTGATATTTTTCTGTACAGAAAAACACTGTGTATTTGTGTGAGCTGAAAGAAAGAGTGAGTGCATTAAACCCCGGGAAATCGGTATACTGTGGGGACAATGAGTAAACAGAGGCTTGGTGGCGTAAGGTCGGCTGACTTACGATAATAAATAGAGAAGTACGCAAGTCGTGAGGAGACTTGCACAGGAGCGTGATAGAGTATAGAATTGTGAATTGAAGAAAAGGTTTTGTGTTATGCGCCGGCTCAGGAGCGCAGCTTGTGAATACGACTCTACTGATCGCAGGGCGGATTGATAACAAGTATCTATATGCTATGCGATTGGACCGCGCGTTTGAGCATGCGATACGTGGTGCAACGTGATACCAGTTTGTGTGTTTTTGCGTAAATTGCGTTATCATACGCCTCGTGTAGAGCATACGCAAGCGTGATTTGTGTATAGTAGAAGGAAGTTTTTTCGCTGTCTCTCTCAGGAAGAAATTGTCCCAGGTGAGATGTTCACTGGAAAGGGGGATCGATAGTATGTTTCTCTCCCTACACAAATTCCAGTAAATAGAAACCGGTTGCTGATAGGGTCCTCACTGGGTACACGGTGGTCACTATTGGAGTGAGTCGTGGTACATCAGCGGAGGAGTGGGTGTAAAGCGCTCGGAGAACTTTCACCGTCTTTTCGTTGTGCAGTTGAGTATTGTGTTTAAAAAGTCCGCAATGGGATCCAATTGCACAAGCGGAAGGCGTTCAGCAGCCAGGGTTCAGGCTGAAGAGGTGCGGCCAAAGGGGTCCGCAAGATTGATAATGTGTGGGAAATATGGTTCACACACGGAGGCTTTTTGTGATGAATGGGTACGTATGACTGCTGATGATAGGGCATTATTCCCTAGGATGGGTACTTTTGAACCAGAGGTACTGCAGAGCGTAAGGATTAGAATATGTCTGATCAAATCTAGGAAACAGAGGATCAGACATACTGATTGTTTAAATCTGTGGCAGCAAGAGGGAGATGTGCAAAGGGAACTTGCGCGCACCGCAAATTCCAACCCTGACAGGAAGGTGATTGCGAGCGCACCACCACCGCCATATGTCGATGGAGGGAAACTGGCTACAACCAATGGTGCATCAGTAAAAGATAGCAGTATGCATAATCAATGTGTTAACCCTAACCATTGTCAGTTGTATCCGGTTTTGAATTTTCCCCAAGGTTGTGAGGAAGAGGACGAGCCTAGCACTATGGGGGTAATTCCAAGTTGATCGCAGCAGGAATTCTGTTAGCAATTGGGCAAAACCATGTGCACTGCAGGGGAGGCAGATATAACATGTGTAGAGAGAGTTAGATTTGGGTGTGGTGTGTTCAATCTGCAATCTAATTTGCAGTGTAAAAATAAAGCAGCCAGTATTTACCCTGCACAGAAATAAAATAACCCACCCAAATCTAACTCTCTCTGCACATGTTATATCTGCCTCCCCTGCAGTGCACATGGTTTTGCCCAACTGCTAAAAAATTTCCTGCTGCGATCAACTTGGAATTACCCCCTATATCGGCACTCTTTTTAGCAGCTACCATACAGGATACTCAGGTGGGCATGGCCCAACCAGTGAGAACAGTGGCAATGACCCCCAGCGCAGGGGCAAGTGAGGTCGTAACCACCGGTAAGTACGGCACCATACATTTTGCAGAGACAATAGCTCCCCGTATTATAGAGACAAACAGAAATGAAGTGGTTGAGCTAAATCCAGTCAGGGTGATTGCAGTCCCCAATGGGAAAACTGACAGGGAGTAACCCCCATCAGGAACATTGCAATGCACTGTCCTTGGTCCCGATCAGAACTGAGATCAATTATGTCAGAATTCTCCGACCCCAGAAAGGATCTAGTCGGATGCCAGAGATTTATTAAAGAATTGGGTAACGCCCATGAGCCCACAAACAAGGATTGGCGGACAGTGCTCAGAGCGAGTCTACCCTCAAATATTGACATCCCAAAATTCATAACTGATTGTAAATTAGATACAGACGTGCCTCTCACTGATGAGTACAACCAGGAGAATGTAAGGCAAATTAATTTACAGCTAGGACTGTATTTTCCTACTGTTGTTAAATGGAACAAAATTTTCTCCATAAGACAGAAGGACAGTGATTCGGCATCCGAATATTTCCATAGAGCACTACAGGAAATGGCTAGATACACTGGGGTAGCGGATATTAAGGAAAATGCCAATCACAGGGAGGTAGCTGTCTCTGTCCTAATGGATTGATTAAAGGAGGCATTGAGGACCATGGTGCAAACCTCTCTGCCAAATTGGACGGGTATCACGGTAGCTGCGCTAAGGGAGTCTGCCATTGAGCATGATCGCAACATTACTAAGCACAGGGAGTCACAAGGTGATAAGCTGATGATGGTAAGTATACAGGCTCTCACAGGGAAGTCCTATCAGCCAAAGCCCCAAACCCCTGATGATAAGTCACGGTCAAAAACATGTTATCTTTGCAATAGAGAAGGGCATTTTGCAAGGGAATGTAGGAGTAAAGGGACACATAATGTATATAGACCCCCTAGACATGAATACGAACCACGTTACCAGACACATAGTTGGGAACAGGAAACACCTAGAAGAGATTATGAGCCGCATAGAGGGGAAACAAGGAGGTACCCACCAAGGAGGGACTGGCAGACCCCCAAAAACCCACAGTTATCCCCCGCACATATGGTAGCTGCCAATGCCCGGCGGGAGGGTCCCACTACACCATAGAGGTTAGGCCACACCTGTAGTCTGCAGCCAGTGAAATTGCTGGCCTTGGTAGTGAACCTGAGGTCATGGTTGATGTAGCTGGTGTGCCATTACCTTTTCTTGTAGATACAGGGGCGGCCAGATCAGTGTTAAACTCCACCACAGGTGTAACGACCACGGGAAAAACGATTTCGGCAATGGGAGTAACGGGAAAGGTGCAGCAATACCCTTTGAGTAGACCTGCAGAGATTACGATAGGGTCCTTGCAAACCAAACATTCTTTTCTGCTGGCTGCATCGGCTCCGACTAATCTACTTGGCAGAGGTCTGTTGTGTAAAATGCGGTGTGTCATATACTGTACCCCTGAGGGTGTGTTCTTAGATATCCCTGAGAACCATGCACAGGAGGTACAAGATATATTAGACACCCCTCAAAGGCTAATGTTAAACTCTACTGTTATAGACACGTGTTCATTGCAGGTAGAGGAAATTATCTCACAAATACCGGGTTCTCTTTGGACCAAAGATGGACAAGACACTGGATTGACGGCGAATGTAGCCCCAGTAGTAGTACAAATAAAAGGTGGCAGTAATAGCTCCAAAAATCCCTCAGTACCCTCTGA
Organism: Pseudophryne corroboree; assembly: GCF_028390025.1. Taxonomy (NCBI): domain Eukaryota; kingdom Metazoa; phylum Chordata; class Amphibia; order Anura; family Myobatrachidae; genus Pseudophryne; species Pseudophryne corroboree. The sequence continues at coordinate 204,091,478 of NC_086453.1, read as the reverse complement.
AGCCAGAGGTGGAATTAGGAGTATACCCCGTCATAGAACGGCTGCTACAGCAGGGCATCCTAGTCAGGACATCCAGCACTGCCAATAGTCCCATCTTCCCTGTGAAAAAGAGTGGGGGGAGGGGTTACAGGCTAGTGCAGGATCTAAGGGGGATAAACAAGATAGTTGAGAGTCAATTCCCCGTAGTGCCCAATCCAGCTGTCATCCTCATGCAAATTCCCCCCACTTCTAAGTTCTTCACTGTCATCGATTTCTGTTCTGCTTTCTTTTCTGTCCCTCTCCATCCTAACAGCCAATACCTCTTTGCTTTCACTTACAGGGGAGTACAGTACACCTGGACTCTTCTCCCCCAAGGTTTAATTGACAGCCCAAGTATTTTCTCCCATGCCTTACATGACTGTTTGCAATCTTTTCAAATTGAGAGTGGGTCGGTGCTAATACAATATGTTGATGACTTGTTGTGCTCTGACTTATTCGAGTCGTCCTTGGCAGACACTAAACAGCTTCTGTTTCATCTCTCCCAGACAGGACACAAGGTTTCAAAGGATAAGTTGCAGTTGTGTCGGACCAAGGTTAAATACTTGGGACATTGCTTGACGCAGGGACTTAGGCACTTGACCGCTGATAGAATACAGGCCAACCACGACATGACTCTGCCACAAACTCAGCAACAGATCTGCACTTTCCTTGGAATGTGTGGGTACTGTCGGAACTGGATTCCAGGGTTCTCTATACTGGCACTACCGCTGCAAGAAATGGTCTCGAATAAACCAGAACGGGTCTCTCACACAGATGAGTCCGAACTGGCATTTGAGAGACTAAAACAGTGCTTGTCACAGGCACCAGCATTAGGTATGCCAGATTATGAGAAGCCCTTTGAATTGTCTGGTACTGAAAGCACTGGGTGCACAGCAGGAGTCTTAACACAGAAACATGGTGATGCCAGCAGACCGGTAGCCTACTACAGTGCACAGTTGGACACTGTAGCATGGTCTCTCCCCACTTGCTTGTGAAGTGTTGCAGCCATTGCTTTGCTGGTGAGTATTAGCGAGGACATAGTGTTAGGACACGACTTGACCATCCATACACCACATGCAGTATCAGCCTTGCTAAACTCCGCCCAGACCAGACATGTCTCCTCTGCTCGGTTTACAAAGTGGAAACTATCACTGATGGCCCCTGTAAACATCACCATTAAGAGGTGCAGCTCACTAAGGCCCTCATTCCGAGTTGTTCGCTCGCTAGCTGCTTTTAGCAGCATTGCACACGCTAAGCCGCCGCCCTCTGGGAGTGTATCTTAGCTTAGCAGAATTGCGAACGAAAGATTAGCAGAATTGCGAATAGAAAATTCATAGCAGTTTCTGAGTAGCTCCAGACTTACTCAGCCATTGCGATCAGTTCAGTCAGTTTAGTTTCTGGTTTGATGTCACAAACACACCCAGCATTCGCCCAGACACTCCCCCGTTTCTTCAGACACTCCCGCGTTTTCCCCAGAAACGCCAGCGTTTTTTTGCACACTTCCAGAAAATGGACAGTTTCCGCCCAGAAACACCCACTTCCTGTCAATCACAGTACGATCACCAGAACGATGAAAATTCCTTGTTATGCCGTGAGTAAAATACCTAACTTTTGTGTAAAATAACTAAGCGCATGCGCTCTGCTAACCTTGCGCATGCGCATTAAGCGACTAATCGCAATATAGCGAAAAACGGCAGCGAGCGAACAACTCGGAATGACCACCTAAATCCTGCAACTTACTTGCCAAGTGCGCCTTGTCATACACAAAGGGTGGAGGATGAGAACGGTGGTGAAGGAGGATTTAGTGCAGACACTGATACGCATGATTGTATGGAATACCTGAACCAGACATTCACTGCGAGACCTGACATCAGTGACAACCCACTGGAAGGCGTAGCCTTTACCTTCTACACTGATGGTAGTTGCCACAGACAGACGGAATCGGGAGACCTGTGCACCGGATATGCAGTTGTAGATGACGAAGGTATCAGAAGCTGAACCCCTTGGCCCACCTCACTCAGCACAAGTTGCTGAGCTGGTAGCACTGACCAGAGCATGTGAGTTGGCAAAGGGTAAGTCAGCTAATATATACACGGATTCTAGGTATGCCTTTGGAGTGGTGCATGATTTTGGGGCCCTGTGGCACCTCAGAAATTTCATGAAGGCATCTGGCACACCTGTAGCGCACGCGGCATACATCAAGAGGCTTCTGACAGCAATACAGGAACCGGACAGAGTGGCTGTTATCAAGTGTAAAGCACACACAACCAAAACCCAATTTCACTTGGTAACAGCCGGGCAGACGAAGCTGCAAAACCAGCAGCAAGCACCACCGTATAAACTAACATCACACCACTGATGAAATTTAACATGGTTAACATGCAACAGTTAATTGAAATGCTAAATTTGTGTTCCCTACAGGAGAAGACGGTCTGGAAGGTGAAGGGATATGGTCAGGAGTCCTCAGGACTTTGGACAGATGGACACAGTAAGCCAGTGGCCCCCAGGGCATATCTCCCAAGCCTAGCTGAGGCGGCACATGGTCTGACTCATCTGGGTAAGGAAGGTATGTGCAAACTGGTAAGAGCCTACTGGAGTGCACCAGGGTTCTCTTCTCATGCAGGTAAGAAAGCAATGACATGTCTTACTTGCTTGAGGAAGAATATTGGTAAGGCAATACCAACAGAGCCATCCCATATCCCTCCTACAGACGGACCTTTTCAGGTAAAACAAATCGACTTCATACGGTTACTACCCTGTAGGAATTTGAAGTATGTGTTAGTATGTACCGATGTCTTTTCAAATTGGGTAGAAGCATTCCCCGCTGCCACAAACACTGCTGTGTTCACTGCAAAGAAAATCGTGCAGGAATTTGTATGCAGATATGGTATCCTTAGAATGATTGAAAGTGGTAGGGGTACCCATTTTACAGGTGAAGTCTTTCAGGTCATGTGCAAACTGATGGGTATTAATAGCAAGCTGCATACTCCATACCGGCCACAGGCAAGTGCGAAGGTGGAGAGAATGAACAGCACTATTAAGAATAAGCTGAGCAAAGTGATGGCTGAAACTGGATTGTTGTGGCCTGAAACATTACCACTAGTGTTGTACAGCATCAGAACCACTCCCAGGTCACCGCTTAACTTATCATCCTTCGAAGTTCTTTTTGGTCGACAACCCCATGTAATGATAGACCCCCAGGATGATTTGAAGTGCAATAACGAAATAACTGTGCAATATTTGGTTAGGATGAGCCAGCAACTGAGAAATCAGCAAAGGAATCTAAAACAGTCGATTCCTGACCTACCAAGCAGCAATTGTCATGACATTGAGCCTGGGGATTATGTGATGATTCAAAAAAATTTACGCACAGGTTGCCTCGTAGACAGGTGGGAAGGACCGTATCAAGTTTTGTTGACCAGCACGACAGCACTAAAGGTTGCCGAGAGAGAGACTTGGGTCCACTCGTCCCACTGCAAGAAGGTTGCTGACCCAGAGAAAACTCGTGACAAAGAGCAAGGTGAAGAGAACCTCGTATCACTAGAGAATTTGTTCCGGGAAAGCTGAGAGGCAGGCCTGTTGAACGGCACCTGAGCGCGGAGAACAACAAAAACCAAGGACGGTTGTCGTACCATTTTTCTTTTTTCACCCCCCACTGCATTTTTCCTTTTTGTTTCCCTTTTTATTCTTGCTCCCTAGCGAAATGGATCTACATCAAGAGACTGTGTTTCGGCTTTTTCTGGTGACTCTGTTTTTGATCAGGACAATCTGTTTTTGTGAGGGCCCACGAGACGTTGAGCAAGGATCTGGAATGGGTTCTGATGGCGAGTACGGATTCGTGGGATCTCAGGAGCAGCATATCACTCTAGTAAAGGCTGGTATCAGTAAGCGATCTGGTAGTCACGGAGCTCGGAGGCAATGTGAAGGGTTATTGTCTGATGAATATTGTACATGTAGGCATTGCGAAAACATAGTCGAAGATAGGTGCATCCAGAGATGTCAGTCAAACAGTAATATCGACATTGGCCGACATCCTTTGAGTGATTACCACTCATTAGTGGGTACGGTCTTAAACCAAATAGATGCTGGGTGTGCACACAGGTACCTCAAGGACAGAGTAAGTCAGGATTAGTGCCATACCCTTTAACGATAGATGAGGTACTCGAATTACGGGGTGGGAGACCGGTGGACAAGAAATTCAATATATCTAGGCCCCCTAGCTTGAAGCTCGCTCCACCAGTACCATGTAGATAGGTCACTATTGTGCTTTAAAGTGTCCAATTTCCGAAAACCAGGAAATTGGGAAGTGACATGGAACAACCAAACAATGACCTTTTCACACAGAGCTGATAGAATACCTATCAACTCTGAACTTGTACACAAGATAGCCACCAGTGGGAAGTACTTTCGGTATAGGTATACACGTGGGATTAAAACCATGTGGGCTGGAAAAGTGTGGAAAAGGGGTATTGTGCCCACATCATCCAGCCCGATACTTGTACTGAGCAAATGAGAGAACTAGGGACCTGTGTCTTTGTCATAAAGATATGTGATATGGTTTTGTTGCATTTTGTCCCTTATGTTCTTCCAGATGATGCCTATTTCATATGTGGGAGGAAAGCGTACAAGTGGCTTACTCCGAGCTCTGAAGGGTTGTGTTATATTGGGATAGTACTACCGGAGGCCATGACCATAGCTCACGACAAAATGAAAGACATTCACCGCAACGCTCAGACTCCTTATACTCATACCCATTATGAACACATCATCAAGAGACACCTCATAGATAGGGCAGAGCACGCAGCCTCTGATTTGATCCATGAATCCACCGGGATTCAGTTCCTTCTCACATTAGATATCACCTGTACTGCCAGAGGAACTATAAATTATAAGTACATCCATGCGCTGGCGAACTTGATAGATAATAGCACCGAGATGTATGATGACACCTTCAGGTATACAGGTAGGGAGTACAAGAAGGAGCTGATCCAGCACAGGATGGTCCTTAATTATGTTACGGCTGTGACAGGTGGGTACTGTGTTACCCTGGCAACTCAATATGGTGTGAAGTGCTGTACGTATATTACGGACAGCACTGACGACCCCTCAGAGATCATCGATCAAAAGATGGACGAGATCTTGCAGTTAAAGTGGGAGTTCAGGAGTAAACACAACCTTACCTTGACGGCTGTGGGTAATTAACTGACCGACTGGGTCTCATGTTTGAACCTACGCAAATCTTTCTCGGGGCTAGGAGAGTTGGCGCAAAATGTAATTGTGAATGTAGGAAAGTTTCTCCTTTGTGTCCTGGGTGTCATCATAATTATTGGTCTGATATTCAGGTGTGTTCGAATTTTGACGCGGCGCAAACACAGCACAAATTTGATGAGTCTAAGGAGCGAGGGCATTGTTACAGCAGCAGATTTGATTTATGACCCATCTGTAGAAACAGTGTTATGATAAGGATTGCAAATGAATTTCATGGCCTGATTCTTTCACCATTTCTCTCTGTTTCCCCCTCTACCCAGAAACATCCAACCGGAAAAGACGTCAACCATACCCAAATTTATGTGAATGTATATTTTTATGTGTCTTGCCTTCATCTCTGCAATCCTCAGTTAATGGCACACATAGCCGATAAACGTTATCTACATATAAACACAAACAAAAACAATTTCTGCGCACTAATCAAGGGTATAGGACACTGTATTAGATGTCAATAAATGAAAAAATGAATGAAAAAACCATCTGTGTTAAATGTTCAGAATGGGTATACGAGAATAGTCTCAGTGGATCGATTTCAGAGACGTCTAGAGTTCAAAAAAGTGTATATGTATACTACAGTCAGCTCATGTATCGTCTGCACCACTCATACTAAACAACCAACAAAAATGGTTGAATATGTCTCCAATACTACTAATAAAACCCTCAAGATTAACGAATTCATCACGTGTAATAGTCCCAACTGCATCTATCTTATAGAATGCAGTTGTGGTCTCCAATACATAGGAAAGACTTCAAGAAAATTAAGAGAACGATGGGCTGAACATCTAAGAAACATAAAGAAAGGTTTTGCAAATCATTCTCTTTCTCAACATTTTTCACTTGAACATCAATGTTCCCTTAGCCATATTAAAAATATAATAGGGATTAAAAAAATTGAAGGACATTGGAGAACAAAAGGAATAGAAACATTTTTGGCCAAAGCTGAAATGAGAGCTATTCATGAAATTAAAACACTTGACCCATGGGGCCTAAACGTAGACTTCGAGCTCAAATGGTTCCTTTAACCATCTTGTAGATTCATATATACCTTTTGGCCATCTTGTCTTTGGATTTAATACTATACAGCTTGTCATGTTATTTTATGTTATATTTTTTGTCATTTAAAACTTTTAATTATGTGTCTTGATACAGTTTTATATATATATATATATTTTTTACAATTCTTATTGTTTGTAAAAAAGTATGGATATTACCAATTTGAATAGTGCAATTCATTTATGTCTGTTGAATGTATTTTTTAACAGTTTTATATAAATGTCCATCCGCATTTGGGAAAGGTTAATCTGCTGCCCACACTTAAAATGGTGCCTAAATATTTCTCCGGAGGGAGTGAGAGAGAATGTTACACTCTCACTCTTCTCCGTCCATCCGTGACGTCACCTCCTGTGGAGCCGGAAATGCGCATTCCCGTAGGTGACACGGACCAGCCGCCACTCCACTTCCGGCGGAACCGGAAATCACCTCGTGCGTTCCAGGGGGTGAGAGATGAAGCTACACTCCCCGGCTATTCGTGACGTCGCTTCCGGCGAAACCGGAAGTGACGTCACATACCTCCGTAGTTGATACAAATCAGCCGCTACCACACTTCCGGCGGAACCGGATGTTACCCGTGCGTTCCAGGGGTTGGAACGCATGGCGGTTTATATTAATTCGAGGATATACTCAGCCTTAGAAACTTTTTACAGACTAAGTAGTGTTAGTAAGGAGATTAATCCGTTTATCTGATCTGTGTGAAATCGGATACGTTTGTACACGTGGTACGGTACGTGAGGACAGTGTACAGAGGCACGCACGTGGCGCAAGGTCGCACACGTGACGTAGAGATACGCACGGTCGCGTGTTTACGCAAGGTTGCGTAGAGTTACGAGTGCAAGGTATAATAACATGATAGCTGTTCAATTTAAGACGGGATTACATTTAATACAATAGCACATAACTATCCAATTTCAAAAGCAGATTATTGTAATACCTTGTTTAAACTGTACTACCTCCGGGATAAGAATACTAGTCAAAGGGGGTGATATTTTTCTGTACAGAAAAACACTGTGTATTTGTGTGAGCTGAAAGAAAGAGTGAGTGCATTAAACCCCGGGAAATCGGTATACTGTGGGGACAATGAGTAAACAGAGGCTTGGTGGCGTAAGGTCGGCTGACTTACGATAATAAATAGAGAAGTACGCAAGTCGTGAGGAGACTTGCACAGGAGCGTGATAGAGTATAGAATTGTGAATTGAAGAAAAGGTTTTGTGTTATGCGCCGGCTCAGGAGCGCAGCTTGTGAATACGACTCTACTGATCGCAGGGCGGATTGATAACAAGTATCTATATGCTATGCGATTGGACCGCGCGTTTGAGCATGCGATACGTGGTGCAACGTGATACCAGTTTGTGTGTTTTTGCGTAAATTGCGTTATCATACGCCTCGTGTAGAGCATACGCAAGCGTGATTTGTGTATAGTAGAAGGAAGTTTTTTCGCTGTCTCTCTCAGGAAGAAATTGTCCCAGGTGAGATGTTCACTGGAAAGGGGGATCGATAGTATGTTTCTCTCCCTACACAAATTCCAGTAAATAGAAACCGGTTGCTGATAGGGTCCTCACTGGGTACACGGTGGTCACTATTGGAGTGAGTCGTGGTACATCAGCGGAGGAGTGGGTGTAAAGCGCTCGGAGAACTTTCACCGTCTTTTCGTTGTGCAGTTGAGTATTGTGTTTAAAAAGTCCGCAATGGGATCCAATTGCACAAGCGGACGGCGTTCAGCAGCCAGGGTTCAGGCTGAAGAGGTGCGGCCAAAGGGGTCCGCAAGATTGATAATGTGTGGGAAATATGGTTCACACACGGAGGCTTTTTGTGATGAATGGGTACGTATGACTGCTGATGATAGGGCATTATTCCCTAGGATGGGTACTTTTGAACCAGAGGTACTGCAGAGCGTAAGGATTAGAATATGTCTGATCAAATCTAGGAAACAGAGGATCAGACATACTGATTGTTTAAATCTGTGGCAGCAAGAGGGAGATGTGCAAAGGGAACTTGCGCGCACCGCAAATTCCAACCCTGACAGGAAGGTGATTGCGAGCGCACCACCACCGCCATATGTCGATGGAGGGAAACTGGCTACAACCAATGGTGCATCAGTAAAAGATAGCAGTATGCATAATCAATGTGTTAACCCTAACCATTGTCAGTTGTATCCGGTTTTGAATTTTCCCCAAGGTTGTGAGGAAGAGGACGAGCCTAGCACTATGGGGGTAATTCCAAGTTGATCGCAGCAGGAATTCTGTTAGCAATTGGGCAAAACCATGTGCACTGCAGGGGAGGCAGATATAACATGTGTAGAGAGAGTTAGATTTGGGTGTGGTGTGTTCAATCTGCAATCTAATTTGCAGTGTAAAAATAAAGCAGCCAGTATTTACCCTGCACAGAAATAAAATAACCCACCCAAATCTAACTCTCTCTGCACATGTTATATCTGCCTCCCCTGCAGTGCACATGGTTTTGCCCAACTGCTAAAAAATTTCCTGCTGCGATCAACTTGGAATTACCCCCTATATCGGCACTCTTTTTAGCAGCTACCATACAGGATACTCAGGTGGGCATGGCCCAACCAGTGAGAACAGTGGCAATGACCCCCAGCGCAGGGGCAAGTGAGGTCGTAACCACCGGTAAGTACGGCACCATACATTTTGCAGAGACAATAGCTCCCCGTATTATAGAGACAAACAGAAATGAAGTGGTTGAGCTAAATCCAGTCAGGGTGATTGCAGTCCCCAATGGGAAAACTGACAGGGAGTAACCCCCATCAGGAACATTGCAATGCACTGTCCTTGGTCCCGATCAGAACTGAGATCAATTATGTCAGAATTCTCCGACCCCAGAAAGGATCTAGTCGGATGCCAGAGATTTATTAAAGAATTGGGTAACGCCCATGAGCCCACAAACAAGGATTGGCGGACAGTGCTCAGAGCGAGTCTACCCTCAAATATTGACATCCCAAAATTCATAACTGATTGTAAATTAGATACAGACGTGCCTCTCACTGATGAGTACAACCAGGAGAATGTAAGGCAAATTAATTTACAGCTAGGACTGTATTTTCCTACTGTTGTTAAATGGAACAAAATTTTCTCCATAAGACAGAAGGACAGTGATTCGGCATCCGAATATTTCCATAGAGCACTACAGGAAATGGCTAGATACACTGGGGTAGCGGATATTAAGGAAAATGCCAATCACAGGGAGGTAGCTGTCTCTGTCCTAATGGATTGATTAAAGGAGGCATTGAGGACCATGGTGCAAACCTCTCTGCCAAATTGGACGGGTATCACGGTAGCTGCGCTAAGGGAGTCTGCCATTGAGCATGATCGCAACATTACTAAGCACAGGGAGTCACAAGGTGATAAGCTGATGATGGTAAGTATACAGGCTCTCACAGGGAAGTCCTATCAGCCAAAGCCCCAAACCCCTGATGATAAGTCACGGTCAAAAACATGTTATCTTTGCAATAGAGAAGGGCATTTTGCAAGGGAATGTAGGAGTAAAGGGACACATAATGTATATAGACCCCCTAGACATGAATACGAACCACGTTACCAGACACATAGTTGGGAACAGGAAACACCTAGAAGAGATTATGAGCCGCATAGAGGGGAAACAAGGAGGTACCCACCAAGGAGGGACTGGCAGACCCCCAAAAACCCACAGTTATCCCCCGCACATATGGTAGCTGCCAATGCCCGGCGGGAGGGTCCCACTACACCATAGAGGTTAGGCCACACCTGTAGTCTGCAGCCAGTGAAATTGCTGGCCTTGGTAGTGAACCTGAGGTCATGGTTGATGTAGCTGGTGTGCCATTACCTTTTCTTGTAGATACAGGGGCGGCCAGATCAGTGTTAAACTCCACCACAGGTGTAACGACCACGGGAAAAACGATTTCGGCAATGGGAGTAACGGGAAAGGTGCAGCAATACCCTTTGAGTAGACCTGCAGAGATTACGATAGGGTCCTTGCAAACCAAACATTCTTTTCTGCTGGCTGCATCGGCTCCGACTAATCTACTTGGCAGAGGTCTGTTGTGTAAAATGCGGTGTGTCATATACTGTACCCCTGAGGGTGTGTTCTTAGATATCCCTGAGAACCATGCACAGGAGGTACAAGATATATTAGACACCCCTCAAAGGCTAATGTTAAACTCTACTGTTATAGACACGTGTTCATTGCAGGTAGAGGAAATTATCTCACAAATACCGGGTTCTCTTTGGACCAAAGATGGACAAGACACTGGATTGACGGCGAATGTAGCCCCAGTAGTAGTACAAATAAAAGGTGGCAGTAATAGCTCCAAAAATCCCTCAGTACCCTCTGAAGCCAGAGGTGGAATTAGGAGTATACCCCGTCATAGAACGGCTGCTACAGCAGGGCATCCTAGTCAGGACATCCAGCACTGCCAATAGTCCCATCTTCCCTGTGAAAAAGAGTGGGGGGAGGGGTTACAGGCTAGTGCAGGATCTAAGGGGGATAAACAAGATAGTTGAGAGTCAATTCCCCGTAGTGCCCAATCCAGCTGTCATCCTCATGCAAATTCCCCCCACTTCTAAGTTCTTCACTGTCATCGATTTCTGTTCTGCTTTCTTTTCTGTCCCTCTCCATCCTAACAGCCAATACCTCTTTGCTTTCACTTACAGGGGAGTACAGTACACCTGGACTCTTCTCCCCCAAGGTTTAATTGACAGCCCAAGTATTTTCTCCCATGCCTTACATGACTGTTTGCAATCTTTTCAAATTGAGAGTGGGTCGGTGCTAATACAATATGTTGATGACTTGTTGTGCTCTGACTTATTCGAGTCGTCCTTGGCAGACACTAAACAGCTTCTGTTTCATCTCTCCCAGACAGGACACAAGGTTTCAAAGGATAAGTTGCAGTTGTGTCGGACCAAGGTTAAATACTTGGGACATTGCTTGACGCAGGGACTTAGGCACTTGACCGCTGATAGAATACAGGCCAACCACGACATGACTCTGCCACAAACTCAGCAACAGATCTGCACTTTCCTTGGAATGTGTGGGTACTGTCGGAACTGGATTCCAGGGTTCTCTATACTGGCACTACCGCTGCAAGAAATGGTCTCGAATAAACCAGAACGGGTCTCTCACACAGATGAGTCCGAACTGGCATTTGAGAGACTAAAACAGTGCTTGTCACAGGCACCAGCATTAGGTATGCCAGATTATGAGAAGCCCTTTGAATTGTCTGGTACTGAAAGCACTGGGTGCACAGCAGGAGTCTTAACACAGAAACATGGTGATGCCAGCAGACCGGTAGCCTACTACAGTGCACAGTTGGACACTGTAGCATGGTCTCTCCCCACTTGCTTGTGAAGTGTTGCAGCCATTGCTTTGCTGGTGAGTATTAGCGAGGACATAGTGTTAGGACACGACTTGACCATCCATACACCACATGCAGTATCAGCCTTGCTAAACTCCGCCCAGACCAGACATGTCTCCTCTGCTCGGTTTACAAAGTGGAAACTATCACTGATGGCCCCTGTAAACATCACCATTAAGAGGTGCAGCTCACTAAGGCCCTCATTCCGAGTTGTTCGCTCGCTAGCTGCTTTTAGCAGCATTGCACACGCTAAGCCGCCGCCCTCTGGGAGTGTATCTTAGCTTAGCAGAATTGCGAACGAAAGATTAGCAGAATTGCGAATAGAAAATTCATAGCAGTTTCTGAGTAGCTCCAGACTTACTCAGCCATTGCGATCAGTTCAGTCAGTTTAGTTTCTGGTTTGATGTCACAAACACACCCAGCATTCGCCCAGACACTCCCCCGTTTCTTCAGACACTCCCGCGTTTTCCCCAGAAACGCCAGCGTTTTTTTGCACACTTCCAGAAAATGGACAGTTTCCGCCCAGAAACACCCACTTCCTGTCAATCACAGTACGATCACCAGAACGATGAAAATTCCTTGTTATGCCGTGAGTAAAATACCTAACTTTTGTGTAAAATAACTAAGCGCATGCGCTCTGCTAACCTTGCGCATGCGCATTAAGCGACTAATCGCAATATAGCGAAAAACGGCAACGAGCGAACAACTCGGAATGACCACCTAAATCCTGCAACTTACTTGCCAAGTGCGCCTTGTCATACACAAAGGGTGGAGGATGAGAACGGTGGTGAAGGAGGATTTAGTGCAGACACTGATACGCATGATTGTATGGAATACCTGAACCAGACATTCACTGCGAGACCTGACATCAGTGACAACCCACTGGAAGGCGTAGCCTTTACCTTCTACACTGATGGTAGTTGCCACAGACAGACGGAATCGGGAGACCTGTGCACCGGATATGCAGTTGTAGATGACGAAGGTATCAGAAGCTGAACCCCTTGGCCCACCTCACTCAGCACAAGTTGCTGAGCTGGTAGCACTGACCAGAGCATGTGAGTTGGCAAAGGGTAAGTCAGCTAATATATACACGGATTCTAGGTATGCCTTTGGAGTGGTGCATGATTTTGGGGCCCTGTGGCACCTCAGAAATTTCATGAAGGCATCTGGCACACCTGTAGCGCACGCGGCATACATCAAGAGGCTTCTGACAGCAATACAGGAACCGGACAGAGTGGCTGTTATCAAGTGTAAAGCACACACAACCAAAACCCAATTTCACTTGGTAACAGCCGGGCAGACGAAGCTGCAAAACCAGCAGCAAGCACCACCGTATAAACTAACATCACACCACTGATGAAATTTAACATGGTTAACATGCAACAGTTAATTGAAATGCTAAATTTGTGTTCCCTACAGGAGAAGACGGTCTGGAAGGTGAAGGGATATGGTCAGGAGTCCTCAGGACTTTGGACAGATGGACACAGTAAGCCAGTGGCCCCCAGGGCATATCTCCCAAGCCTAGCTGAGGCGGCACATGGTCTGACTCATCTGGGTAAGGAAGGTATGTGCAAACTGGTAAGAGCCTACTGGAGTGCACCAGGGTTCTCTTCTCATGCAGGTAAGAAAGCAATGACATGTCTTACTTGCTTGAGGAAGAATATTGGTAAGGCAATACCAACAGAGCCATCCCATATCCCTCCTACAGACGGACCTTTTCAGGTAAAACAAATCGACTTCATACGGTTACTACCCTGTAGGAATTTGAAGTATGTGTTAGTATGTACCGATGTCTTTTCAAATTGGGTAGAAGCATTCCCCGCTGCCACAAACACTGCTGTGTTCACTGCAAAGAAAATCGTGCAGGAATTTGTATGCAGATATGGTATCCTTAGAATGATTGAAAGTGGTAGGGGTACCCATTTTACAGGTGAAGTCTTTCAGGTCATGTGCAAACTGATGGGTATTAATAGCAAGCTGCATACTCCATACCGGCCACAGGCAAGTGCGAAGGTGGAGAGAATGAACAGCACTATTAAGAATAAGCTGAGCAAAGTGATGGCTGAAACTGGATTGTTGTGGCCTGAAACATTACCACTAGTGTTGTACAGCATCAGAACCACTCCCAGGTCACCGCTTAACTTATCATCCTTCGAAGTTCTTTTTGGTCGACAACCCCATGTAATGATAGACCCCCAGGATGATTTGAAGTGCAATAACGAAATAACTGTGCAATATTTGGTTAGGATGAGCCAGCAACTGAGAAATCAGCAAAGGAATCTAAAACAGTCGATTCCTGACCTACCAAGCAGCAATTGTCATGACATTGAGCCTGGGGATTATGTGATGATTCAAAAAAATTTACGCACAGGTTGCCTCGTAGACAGGTGGGAAGGACCGTATCAAGTTTTGTTGACCAGCACGACAGCACTAAAGGTTGCCGAGAGAGAGACTTGGGTCCACTCGTCCCACTGCAAGAAGGTTGCTGACCCAGAGAAAACTCGTGACAAAGAGCAAGGTGAAGAGAACCTCGTATCACTAGAGAATTTGTTCCGGGAAAGCTGAGAGGCAGGCCTGTTGAACGGCACCTGAGCGCGGAGAACAACAAAAACCAAGGACGGTTGTCGTACCATTTTTCTTTTTTCACCCCCCACTGCATTTTTCCTTTTTGTTTCCCTTTTTATTCTTGCTCCCTAGCGAAATGGATCTACATCAAGAGACTGTGTTTCGGCTTTTTCTGGTGACTCTGTTTTTGATCAGGACAATCTGTTTTTGTGAGGGCCCACGAGACGTTGAGCAAGGATCTGGAATGGGTTCTGATGGCGAGTACGGATTCGTGGGATCTCAGGAGCAGCATATCACTCTAGTAAAGGCTGGTATCAGTAAGCGATCTGGTAGTCACGGAGCTCGGAGGCAATGTGAAGGGTTATTGTCTGATGAATATTGTACATGTAGGCATTGCGAAAACATAGTCGAAGATAGGTGCATCCAGAGATGTCAGTCAAACAGTAATATCGACATTGGCCGACATCCTTTGAGTGATTACCACTCATTAGTGGGTACGGTCTTAAACCAAATAGATGCTGGGTGTGCACACAGGTACCTCAAGGACAGAGTAAGTCAGGATTAGTGCCATACCCTTTAACGATAGATGAGGTACTCGAATTACGGGGTGGGAGACCGGTGGACAAGAAATTCAATATATCTAGGCCCCCTAGCTTGAAGCTCGCTCCACCAGTACCATGTAGATAGGTCACTATTGTGCTTTAAAGTGTCCAATTTCCGAAAACCAGGAAATTGGGAAGTGACATGGAACAACCAAACAATGACCTTTTCACACAGAGCTGATAGAATACCTATCAACTCTGAACTTGTACACAAGATAGCCACCAGTGGGAAGTACTTTCGGTATAGGTATACACGTGGGATTAAAACCATGTGGGCTGGAAAAGTGTGGAAAAGGGGTATTGTGCCCACATCATCCAGCCCGATACTTGTACTGAGCAAATGAGAGAACTAGGGACCTGTGTCTTTGTCATAAAGATATGTGATATGGTTTTGTTGCATTTTGTCCCTTATGTTCTTCCAGATGATGCCTATTTCATATGTGGGAGGAAAGCGTACAAGTGGCTTACTCCGAGCTCTGAAGGGTTGTGTTATATTGGGATAGTACTACCGGAGGCCATGACCATAGCTCACGACAAAATGAAAGACATTCACCGCAACGCTCAGACTCCTTATACTCATACCCATTATGAACACATCATCAAGAGACACCTCATAGATAGGGCAGAGCACGCAGCCTCTGATTTGATCCATGAATCCACCGGGATTCAGTTCCTTCTCACATTAGATATCACCTGTACTGCCAGAGGAACTATAAATTATAAGTACATCCATGCGCTGGCGAACTTGATAGATAATAGCACCGAGATGTATGATGACACCTTCAGGTATACAGGTAGGGAGTACAAGAAGGAGCTGATCCAGCACAGGATGGTCCTTAATTATGTTACGGCTGTGACAGGTGGGTACTGTGTTACCCTGGCAACTCAATATGGTGTGAAGTGCTGTACGTATATTACGGACAGCACTGACGACCCCTCAGAGATCATCGATCAAAAGATGGACGAGATCTTGCAGTTAAAGTGGGAGTTCAGGAGTAAACACAACCTTACCTTGACGGCTGTGGGTAATTAACTGACCGACTGGGTCTCATGTTTGAACCTACGCAAATCTTTCTCGGGGCTAGGAGAGTTGGCGCAAAATGTAATTGTGAATGTAGGAAAGTTTCTCCTTTGTGTCCTGGGTGTCATCATAATTATTGGTCTGATATTCAGGTGTGTTCGAATTTTGACGTGGCGCAAACACAGCACAAATTTGATGAGTCTAAGGAGCGAGGGCGTTGTTACAGCAGCAGATTTGATTTATGACCCATCTGTAGAAACAGTGTTATGATAAGGATTGCAAATGAATTTCATGGCCTGATTCTTTCACCATTTCTCTCTGTTTCCCCCTCTACCCAGAAACATCCAACCGGAAAAGACGTCAACCATACCCAAATTTATGTGAATGTATATTTTTATGTGTCTTGCCTTCATCTCTGCAATCCTCAGTTAATGGCACACATAGCCGATAAACGTTATCTACATATAAACACAAACAAAAACAATTTCTGCGCACTAATCAAGGGTATAGGACACTGTATTAGATGTCAATAAATGAAAAAATGAATGAAAAAACCATCTGTGTTAAATGTTCAGAATGGGTATACGAGAATAGTCTCAGTGGATCGATTTCAGAGACGTCTAGAGTTCAAAAAAGTGTATATGTATACTACAGTCAGCTCATGTATCGTCTGCACCACTCATACTAAACAACCAACAAAAATGGTTGAATATGTCTCCAATACTACTAATAAAACCCTCAAGATTAACGAATTCATCACGTGTAATAGTCCCAACTGCATCTATCTTATAGAATGCAGTTGTGGTCTCCAATACATAGGAAAGACTTCAAGAAAATTAAGAGAACGATGGGCTGAACATCTAAGAAACATAAAGAAAGGTTTTGCAAATCATTCTCTTTCTCAACATTTTTCACTTGAACATCAATGTTCCCTTAGCCATATTAAAAATATAATAGGGATTAAAAAAATTGAAGGACATTGGAGAACAAAAGGAATAGAAACATTTTTGGCCAAAGCTGAAATGAGAGCTATTCATGAAATTAAAACACTTGACCCATGGGGCCTAAACGTAGACTTCGAGCTCAAATGGTTCCTTTAACCATCTTGTAGATTCATATCTACCTTTTGGCCATCTTGTCTTTGGATTTAATACTATACAGCTTGTCATGTTATTTTATGTTATATTTTTTGTCATTTAAAACTTTTAATTATGTGTCTTGATACAGTTTTATATATATATATATATATTTTTTACAATTCTTATTGTTTGTAAAAAAGTATGGATATTACCAATTTGAATAGTGCAATTCATTTATGTCTGTTGAATGTATTTTTTAACAGTTTTATATAAATGTCCATCCGCATTTGGGAAAGGTTAATCTGCTGCCCACACTTAAAATGGCGCCTAAATATTTCTCCGGAGGGAGTGAGAGAGAATGTTACACTCTCACTCTTCTCCGTCCATCCGTGACGTCACCTCCTGTGGAGCCGGAAATGCGCATTCCCGTAGGTGACACGGACCAGCCGCCACTCCACTTCCGGCGGAACCGGAAATCACCTCGTGCGTTCCAGGGGGTGAGAGATGAAGCTACACTCCCCGGCTATTCGTGACGTCGCTTCCGGCGAAACCGGAAGTGACGTCACATACCTCCGTAGTTGATACAAATCAGCCGCTACCACACTTCCGGCGGAACCGGATGTTACCCGTGCGTTCCAGGGGTTGGAACGCATGGCGGTTTATATTAATTCGAGGATATACTCAGCCTTAGAAACTTTTTACAGACTAAGTAGTGTTAGTAAGGAGATTAATCCGTTTATTATATGCTGGAATACAGATTCACTATGTGTTTTATATGTGTTTTATGTAATTCATTTGTAAACCCCGCCCATTGCAAACAGGAAATGGGTGTGGTCTATGTTACCTTTAAATACCTGGTCCTCCATTCACTCCATACACCTTGAGAAAGACCATACTGGTTGAAACGCGTTGGTGTTTTCTGCGGCCCAGAACTCGGTGAAGGTAAAAGCTTAATAGGGGAAGCTTCTATAATACCCCTATACGCCTGTTATTGTGCCTTCCACCGAAGGTAACTTAGGGTACGCATGCTAAGTCTTTTTATTGTAAACGTGTTTAAATAAACTTTTATAAGTCTGCACTATGATTCCCCATATTTGTCTTTCATGTACCACTGCTTGAGGACAGAGACAAAGAATTGAAAAACGGTTGGGTTGACTGAATTCAAGTTTTATCACGTTTACTGTTTGGTTGGAGGACCAAGAACGAGGCCAGATAAGAGAATCTACATTTGACTTTTGGAATTAATTTATTGGGACATTGCTTTAAATCATTTCGCCTGATCCTCTATATTTAGAGAAGATCTGCGAAAGGATTGACTGTAGTATACATATACACTTTTTTGAACTCTAGACGTCTCTGAAATCGATCCACTGAGACTATTCTCGTATACCCATTCTGAACATTTAACACAGATGGTTTTTTCATTCATTTTTTCATTTATTGACATCTAATACAGTGTCCTATACCCTTGATTAGTGCGCAGAAATTGTTTTTGTTTGTGTTTATATTGTGTCCTAGTGATTGGTGCGAGTCACGTTTAATTTCTGCAGCCAGACTTTAAGCAAGGAGCGCAGTTGATTATCCATTTCTTTGCAGTTATCTACATATAGTAGCACACACATATGTTTCCCCTTCATGTATTATCAGATAAATGTGCTCCCCATTTGTTGGTATAAGAAGCCAGAAAGGTGAGGGCTAATGGCCTTGCCTAGAAAGAGCTCGGTAGTGTTTGCCCATTTACAGACCCTTAATACGGGATGAGGAGGTACTGTATACTACGCAATACCTCGAAGCTTACTTAGAACATGTACGGCACGATGATACATGCCCCTCAGACATTAATTCATACATACATGCTTTTTCCTTTCTCACTAGGCTATACATTTCCCACCTACAACTCTCCCCCAGTCATCCAAACTTTGTATATAATGTACAGATAATATTTTCAGTTTATTAGTTATGGGTGGCAGTTATTATTGACTGCAAAGGGTGGACTGTCGAAGTCGAAAATATTATAGCCACATGCATCACGTACAAACACCACACAGGTGGCCTCCGTGCGGGTGCTTGTTCTGCCGTGCGTGCTTATACTCACAAGCTACGTATAAACGCTCACGCGATCTTGCGTGTTAGCGCGTGGTATGAGTAATTACGGTAGCATATGGAAAAGCCACAAAGACATATTTCATATTTAATTCACATAGCACATAATTTACACATAGCCTACATGCACCACACCAGCAAGTTACATGTGCTTGAAAGGTATAACAACAGAGGGATTTGACTTTACAGGATATGAGGGGACAGAATTAGGTTAGGAGGTGGTGTTTGGTATCCAGCGGTACAGTATTTTAAGAGCAATATTCTGGTAGCAGTTTGCAGAAGATAGCACGCTCCTGCACATAGATATGAGCAGGAACAGAATATTAATATTAACTGTATTTACTGTACTCTTGATTTTCGGCTGGAACCCAGAGGAGGACAACTGGAAGTGCACCTGGACCAGGCATCGCCCACCTATTCAAACCGACCTATGACCCCTCCTGTACTGTAAATGACCAGCCCTTTGACCTATAGGCGAAGAGATTACAGTTCCCATTGTTTCATGATTTGGACAAATGTATAAAAGCCATGCCTCCTGGCCGGTCATACACATTCTCTGAAGGTCCTCTACCCAGACTGACTGAGGACTGGAACCGGGTGGCACAGGCGAACAAACGTATGTATCCATTGATTGTAGCCCTTTTCTCTTAAGTGATTGTATTTCTTGTTGTACCCCTTTTCTAAGTAAATAACTGTTGCTGGGTTGGATCTGCAACATTGCACATACAATTGGTGCCGCTTTCCTTTTCCTGTTAGGGGTTATAGAGTGTATTCTGCCGCACGTGTAGCTACTCTGTGCTAACAGTATGACGGCGGGCACACGCAACGTGTACGCATTTGATAGGGGTTACACACACACACACGCTTAATGGTCTCAGCGGCCTGAACATAGGTGTATTTAAAGTATTGCTTTTATTCCTTTAAGTTAACTAGACTTCACACCAAGCTGAAGTCGTGGTCAGCAGTACCAGTCCAAGGGTGTCGTAAGTAGTGGGTTAAACCCACCCATACCTGGGATGGGATCAGGACGAGATCCCGCCGGGCGGTATCCCGGCGGTCGGAATACCAACACCGGGATTCCGACCGGCACAATCCCGACAGGGGTCACCCACGGAGGGAGAATATGTCGGGATTGTGCCGGTCGGGATCCCGGTGTCGGTATTCCGACCGCTGGGATCCCGTCCGGCGGGATCTTGACCGCATCCCCCTGGGATGCCACGTGTTAGAGGGGAGTCGGGGACAAGAGTAGGTGGGACACAGGGACTGAATGAGTATGTGGGCATAGGAAAAGGAGACAAGATGCCTGCCAGGTATTTATGTATTACAGTTGTAGGGGACCCAGGGACAGAAGGAGTAGGCTGGATGCCGGGAATTAGATGCAAAGAGCCGGGACTGCTTAGGCGTGGGGCAGGGCCATGCATTAGCACTGTAATTACTGGCCAGCACTGCCTCTGCCAGTAGAGTAGGCATGCTTCTATTCAGTTGGTACCAGCAGCTGGCCCAAGTTACTAAAATTGGGATCGGCCTGGGGGGCATTTGTCTCCCTGCGCCCCAGCCCACCACTGGAACCTGCTGTCGGCCTTCTAACTGTCGTGATCTGGACTGCTGGGATTTTAACCGCATGCCAACAGTACTTATTGTACCACATGGCCAATCGCTAGTGGAAGATGTCCTGCAAAGTCTGAAGTCAGTGGCATAAATCCTTGGGGTACGTCTGGTTGCCTGGACCCTTGTTGAGACCTGTAGCTGAGCGTAAGGAACCCATCTGGCAATATTTTAGAACAGTAAAACACAGCTTACAATAGGCCATCTACAGTCCTATAGCTAATTCATAATATGGCTACTCACATGAAGAGCAAACAGGGCCCTCTTTTTGTATTGGCTCAATAGCCAGTTGACCAAGGGCCCTAGTACCTCCTGAAAGGTTGGGCTCTCTAGCTTTTTATCCCATTAAAAGCTAGAAATCTATTTCCAGGAACTGGCGATATCTGCAGTCAAGCAAGCTGTCCTCACACCGTAAAATTATGAATATTAAGCCCACTCCACTATAATCCCCTCCCTTGCATATTAAACACCCCTTACCATCCTGGAAGTCATGTACTGGGGACCCTTCATTCAGCCCAATGCGACCTTCTACAGTTTAGTGTTCTCCCTCCTGCCCCATCTCCCACCATCTATGCAGGAAAGGAATAATTAGCAGAAATGACTGCTCCAGGTCCTACATGCCGAGTGGAATATAGAACACCCCCTACCACCTGCGGGACATCAAAGATGATAGCACCGCCCACCCCTACCACTGGAGGATGGGTAGCGGACCCAGTGCAGTGTTTTTCCAAGGGTCCTACACTGCTGGTTAAGATGGCCCTGGGGGCAAATGCAGAATTTCCAGAGGGGTGTTTCCAAATGTTTAAATCTAGAGCAAGTGTGACCAGTCAATGTAGAGGGCATAACTAGCACTAGTCTTAACCCATACCTCAAAATAGTCCCAATTTGAGCACTCTTTGGACACTGTCCTACCATCCCACCTGCGGGCTACAGACAAGCGTTGAACAGATGCCATGCACATGCGCGTGGCATCTATTCACAAGAGAGAGGGACTGGGGGCATGTCCAGCAGCTCACTAAGTGCTGGGCATGCTCCCAGCATTATGAAACAGTGTAACTTGCAGGAACAGCTTTTGCCACAAGGGCACGCCCCGTCATGAGGCCCCGCACACTTTTTGCCCCCTGTCCTTATCTGCAGCTCCTGAAAATTGGGAGGTATGCTTAACCAGCTACAGTATGTGTCATATATACAAAGTGCAGTGTATGTCAGAATTCTGACATATACAGGGCCAAACATCACAATAAACCATCATATGTGGCAATAGGGCCATCCTGCCTGAGCGAATTGTTTTTATTTCAGAGGTGGGCATTACTAAAGGGTGGAGCTAATTATTTGATTTGTGATACTGAGGACATCTTTAAAACATGCAGCTCTAATAACATTTTCTTATATGCTATTACTCTATGGTCACGGTGTGGGCTGGGATGGGGGGTTTCCAGGCAACCAGATCACCTCCCCTATTTGCCAATGTGCATAATAACGAATACATATACGATACTTTATTTGTCATTAACAAAACAACAATGAAATGTCAATGAAATTATTATATAAACTAGAGATGAGCGGGTTCGGTTTCTCTGAATCCGAACCCGCACGAACTTCATGTTTTTTTTCACGGGTCCGAGCGACTCGGATCTTCCCGCCTTGCTCGGTTAACCCGAGCGCGCCCGAACGTCATCATGACGCTGTCGGATTCTCGCGAGACTCGGATTCTATATAAGGAGCCGCGCGTCGCCGCCATTTTCACACGTGCATTGAGATTGATAGGGAGAGGACGTGGCTGGCGTCCTCTCCATTTAGATTAGGAGAGAGAGAGAGAGATTGACCTGAGGCTGATACTGTAGAAGAGAGTGCAGAGTTTAGTAACTGACCACAGTGACCACCAGCAGTGCAGTTGTTTTATTTAATATATCCGTTCTCTGCCTGAAAAAAACGGTACACACAGTGACTCAGTCACATACCATATCTGTGTGCACTGCTCAGCCCAGTGTGCTGCATGCCTGCATCATCTATGTATATATATCTGACTGTGCTCAGCTCACACAGCTTATAATTGTGGGGGAGACTGGGGAGCACTGCAGTGCCAGTTATAGGTTATAGCAGGAGCCAGGAGTACAAGACAGTCACATACCATATCTGTGTGCACTGCTCAGCCCAGTGTGCTGCATCATCTATGTATATATATATTATATATCTGACTGTGCTCAGCTCACACAGCTTATAATTGTGGGGGAGACTGGGGAGCACTGCAGTGCCAGTTATAGGTTATAGCAGGAGCCAGGAGTACATATTATATTAAAATTAAACAGTGCACACTTTTGCTGCAGGAGTGCCACTGCCAGTGTGACTGACCAGTGACCTGACCACACTGACCACCAGTATAGTTAGTAGTATACTATATTGTGATTGCCTGAAAAAGTTAAACACTCGTCGTGTGACTTCACTTGTGTGGTGTTTTTTTTTTTATTCTATAAAAAACTCATTCTGCTGACAGACAGTGTCCAGCAGGTCCGTCATTATATAATATATATACCTGTCCGGCTGCAGTAGTGATATATATATATATTTTTTATATCATTATTTATCATCCAGTCGCAGCAGACACAGTACGGTAGTTCACGGCTGTAGCTACCTCTGTGTCGGCACTCGGCAGTCCATCCATAATTGTATACCAACTACCCGTGGTTTTTTTTTCTTTCTTCTTTATACATACATACTACTACATCTCTTTATCAACCAGTCTATATTAGCAGCAGACACAGTACAGTACGGTAGTTCACGGCTGTGGCTACCTCTGTGTCGGCACTCGGCAGTCCGTCCATAATTGTATACCACCTAACCGTGGTTTTTTTTTCTTTCTTCTTCATACATACATACTACGACATCTCTTTATCAACCAGTCTATATTAGCAGCAGACACAGTACAGTACGGTAGTTCACGGCTGTGGCTACCTCTGTGTCGGCACTCGGCAGTCCGTCCATAATTGTATACCACCTAACCGAGGTTTTTTTTTCTTTCTTCTTCATACATACATACTACGACATCTCTTTATCAACCAGTCTATATTAGCAGCAGACACAGTACAGTACGGTAGTTCACGGCTGTGGCTACCACTGTGTCGGCACTCGGCAGTCCGTCCATAATTGTATACCACCTAACCGTGGTTTTTTTTTCTTTCTTCTTCATACATACATACTACGACATCTCTTTATCAACCAGTCTATATTAGCAGCAGACACAGTATGGTAGTTCACGGCTGTAGCTACCTCTGTGTCGGCACTCGGCAGTCCGTCCATAATTGTATACCACCTAACCGTGGTTTTTTTTTCTTTCTTCTTCATACATACATACTACGACATCTCTTTATCAACCAGTCTATATTAGCAGCAGACACAGTACAGTACGGTAGTTCACGGCTGTGGCTACCTCTGTGTCGGCACTCGGCAGTCCGTCCATAATTGTATACCACCTAACCGTGGTTTTTTTTTCTTTCTTCTTTATACATACATACTATGACATCTCTTTATCAACCAGTCTATATTAGCAGCAGACACAGTACAGTACGGTAGTTCATGGCTGTGGCTACCTCTGTGTCGGCACTCGGCAGTCCGTCCATAATTGTATACCACCTAACCGTGGTTTTTTTTTCTTTCTTCTTCATACATACATACTACGACATCTCTTTATCAACCAGTCTATATTAGCAGCAGACACAGTACAGTACGGTAGTTCACGGCTGTGGCTACCTCTGTGTCGGCACTCGGCAGTCCGTCCATAATTGTATACCACCTAACCGTGGTTTTTTTTTCTTTCTTCTTCATACATACATACTACGACATCTCTTTATCAACCAGTCTATATTAGCAGCAGACACAGTACGGTAGTTCACGGCTGTAGCTACCTCTGTGTCGGCACTCGGCAGTCCGTCCATAATTGTATACCACCTAACCGTGGTTTTTTTTTCATTCTTCTTCATACATACATACTACGACATCTCTTTATCAACCAGTCTATATTAGCAGCAGACACAGTACAGTACGGTAGTTCACGGCTGTGGCTACCTCTGTGTCGGCACTCGGCAGTCCGTCCATAATTGTATACCACCTAACCGTGGTTTTTTTTTCTTTCTTCTTCATACATACATACTACGACATCTCTTTATCAACCAGTCTATATTAGCAGCAGACACAGTACAGTACGGTAGTTCACGGCTGTGGCTACCTCTGTGTCGGCACTCGGCAGTCCGTCCATAATTGTATACCACCTAACCGTGGTTTTTTTTTCTTTCTTCTTTATACATACATACTACGACATCTCTTTATCAACCAGTCTATATTAGCAGCAGACACAGTACGGTAGTTCACGGCTGTAGCTACCTCTGTGTCGGCACTCGGCAGTCCGTCCATAATTGTATACTAGTATCCATCCATCTCCATTGTTTCCCTGAGGTGCCTTTTAGTTGTGCCTATTAAAATATGGAGAACAAAAATGTTGAGGTTCCAAAATTAGGGAAAGATCAAGATCCACTTCCACCTCGTGCTGAAGCTGCTGCCACTAGTCATGGCCGAGACGATGAAATGCCAGCAACGTCGTCTGCCAAGGCCGATGCCCAATGTCATAGTACAGAGCATGTCAAATCCAAAACACCAAATATCAGTAAAAAAAGGACTCCAAAACCTAAAATAAAATTGTCGGAGGAGAAGCGTAAACTTGCCAATATGCCATTTACCACGCGGAGTGGCAAGGAACGGCTGAGGCCCTGGCCTATGTTCATGGCTAGTGGTTCAGCTTCACATGAGGATGGAGGCACTCAGCCTCTCGCTAGAAAAATGAAAAGACTCAAGCTGGCAAAAGCAGTAGCACCGCAAAGAACTGTGCATTCTTCGAAATCCCAAATCCACAAGGAGAGTCCAATTGTGTCGGTTGCGATGCCTGACCTTCCCAACACTGGACGTGAAGAGCATGCGCCTTCCACCATTTGCACGCCCCCTGCAAGTGCTGGAAGGAGCACCCGCAGTCCAGTTCCTGATAGTCAGATTGAAGATGTCAGTGTTGAAGTACACCAGGATGAGGAGGATATGGGTGTTGCTGGCGCTGGGGAGGAAATTGACCAGGAGGATTCCGATGGTGAGGTGGTTTGTTTAAGTCAGGCACCCGGGGAGACACCTGTTGTCCGTGGGAGGAATATGGCCGTTGACATGCCTGGTGAAAATACCAAAAAAATCAGCTCTTCGGTGTGGAACTATTTCAACAGAAATGCGGACAACAGGTCTCAAGCCGTGTGTTCCCTTTGTCAAGCTGTAATAAGTAGGGGTAAGGACGTTAACCACCTCGGAACATCCTCCCTTATACGTCACCTGCAGCGCATTCATAATAAGTCAGTGACAAGTTCAAAAACTTTGGGTGACAGCGGAAGCAGTCCACTGACCAGTAAATCCCTTCCTCTTGTAACCAAGCTCACGCAAACCACCCCACCAACTCCCTCAGTGTCAATTTCCTCCTTCCCCAGGAATGCCAATAGTCCTGCAGGCCATGTCACTGGCAATTCTGATGAGTCCTCTCCTGCCTGGGATTCCTCCGATGCATCCTTGCGTGTAACGCCTACTGCTGCTGGCGCTGCTGTTGTTGCTGCTGGGAGTCGATGGTCATCCCAGAGGGGAAGTCGTAAGCCCACTTGTACTACTTCCAGTAAGCAATTGACTGTTCAACAGTCCTTTGCGAGGAAGATGAAATATCACAGCAGTCATCCTGCTGCAAAGCGGATAACTGAGGCCTTGACAACTATGTTGGTGTTAGACGTGCGTCCGGTATCCGCCGTTAGTTCACAGGGAACTAGACAATTTATTGAGGAAGTGTGCCCCCGTTACCAAATACCATCTAGGTTCCACTTCTCTAGGCAGGCGATACCGAAAATGTACACAGACCTCAGAAAAAGACTCACCAGTGTCCTAAAAAATGCAGTTGTACCCAATGTCCACTTAACCACGGACATGTGGACAAGTGGAGCAGGGCAGGGTCAGGACTATATGACTGTGACAGCCCACTGGGTAGATGTATGGACTCCCGCCGCAAGAACAGCAGCGGCGGCACCAGTAGCAGCATCTCGCAAACGCCAACTCTTTCCTAGGCAGGCTACGCTTTGTATCACCGGTTTCCAGAATACGCACACAGCTGAAAACCTCTTACGGCAACTGAGGAAGATCATCGCGGAATGGCTTACCCCAATTGGACTCTCCTGTGGATTTGTGGCATCGGACAACGCCAGCAATATTGTGTGTGCATTAAATATGGGCAAATTCCAGCACGTCCCATGTTTTGCACATACCTTGAATTTGGTGGTGCAGAATTATTTAAAAAACGACAGGGGCGTGCAAGAGATGCTGTCGGTGGCCAGAAAAATTGCGGGACACTTTCGGCGTACAGGCACCACGTACAGAAGACTGGAGCACCACCAAAAACTACTGAACCTGCCCTGCCATCATCTGAAGCAAGAAGTGGTAACGAGGTGGAATTCAACCCTCTATATGCTTCAGAGGTTGGAGGAGCAGCAAAAGGCCATTCAAGCCTATACAATTGAGCACGATATAGGAGGTGGAATGCACCTGTCTCAAGCGCAGTGGAGAATGATTTCAACGTTGTGCAAGGTTCTGATGCCCTTTGAACTTGCCACACGTGAAGTCAGTTCAGACACTGCCAGCCTGAGTCAGGTCATTCCCCTCATCAGGCTTTTGCAGAAGAAGCTGGAGACATTGAAGGAGGAGCTAACACGGAGCGATTCCGCTAGGCATGTGGGACTTGTGGATGGAGCCCTTAATTCGCTTAACAAGGATTCACGGGTGGTCAATCTGTTGAAATCAGAGCACTACATTTTGGCCACCGTGCTCGATCCTAGATTTAAAGCCTACCTTGGATCTCTCTTTCCGGCAGACACAAGTCTGCTGGGGTTGAAAGACCTGCTGGTGAGAAAATTGTCAAGTCAAGCGGAACGCGGCCTGTCAACATCTCCTCCTTCACATTCTCCCGCAACTGGGGGTGCGAGGAAAAGGCTCAGAATTCCGAGCCCACCCGCTGGCGGTGATGCAGGGCAGTCTGGAGCGACTGCTGATGCTGACATCTGGTCCGGACTGAAGGACCTGACAACGATTACGGACATGTCGTCTACTGTCACTGCATATGATTCTCTCACCATTGAAAGAATGGTGGAGGATTATATGAGTGACCGCATCCAAGTAGGCACGTCACACAGTCCATACTTATACTGGCAGGAAAAAGAGGCAATTTGGAGGCCATTGCACAAACTGGCTTTATTCTACCTAAGTTGCCCTCCCACAAGTGTGTACTCCGAAAGAGTGTTTAGTGCCGCCGCTCACCTTGTCAGCAATCGGCGTACGAGGTTACATCCAGAAAATGTGGAGAAGATGATGTTCATTAAAATGAATTATAATCAATTCCTCCGCGGAGACATTGACCAGCAGCAATTGCTTCCACAAAGTACACAGGGAGCTGAGATGGTGGATTCCAGTGGGGACGAATTGATAATCTGTGAGGAGGGGGATGTACACGGTGATATATCGGAGGGTGATGATGAGGTGGACATCTTGCCTCTGTAGAGCCAGTTTGTGCAAGGAGAGATTAATTGCTTCTTTTTTGGGGGGGGTCCAAACCAACCCGTCATATCAGTCACAGTCGTGTGGCAGACCCTGTCACTGAAATGATGGGTTGGTTAAAGTGTGCATGTCCTGTTTTGTTTATACAACATAAGGGTGGGTGGGAGGGCCCAAGGACAATTCCATCTTGCACCTCTTTTTTCTTTTCTTTTTCTTTGCGTCATGTGCTGTTTGGGGAGGGTTTTTTGGAAGGGACATCCTGCGTGACACTGCAGTGCCACTCCTAAATGGGCCCGGTGTTTGTGTCGGCCACTAGGGTCGCTAATCTTACTCACACAGTCAGCTACCTCATTGCGCCTCTTTTTTTCTTTGCGTCATGTGCTGATTGGGGAGGGTTTTTTGGAAGGGACATCCTGCGTGACACTGCAGTGCCACTCCTAAATGGGCCCGGTGTTTGTGTCGGCCACTAGGGTCGCTAATCTTACTCACACAGTCAGCTACCTCATTGCGCCTCTTTTTTTCTTTGCGTCATGTGCTGATTGGGGAGGGTTTTTTGGAAGGGACATCCTGCGTGACACTGCAGTGCCACTCCTAAATGGGCCCGGTGTTTGTGTCGGCCACTAGGGTCGCTAATCTTACTCACACAGTCAGCTACCTCATTGCGCCTCTTTTTTTCTTTGCGTCATGTGCTGATTGGGGAGGGTTTTTTGGAAGGGACATCCTGCGTGACACTGCAGTGCCACTCCTAAATGGGCCCGGTGTTTGTGTCGGCCACTAGGGTCGCTAATCTTACTCACACAGTCAGCTACCTCATTGCGCCTCTTTTTTTCTTTGCGTCATGTGCTGATTGGGGAGGGTTTTTTGGAAGGGACATCCTGCGTGACACTGCAGTGCCACTCCTAAATGGGCCCGGTGTTTGTGTCGGCCACTAGGGTCGCTAATCTTACTCACACAGTCAGCTACCTCATTGCGCCTCTTTTTTTCTTTGCGTCATGTGCTGATTGGGGAGGGTTTTTTGGAAGGGACATCCTGCGTGACACTGCAGTGCCACTCCTAAATGGGCCCGGTGTTTGTGTCGGCCACTAGGGTCGCTAATCTTACTCACACAGTCAGCTACCTCATTGCGCCTCTTTTTTTCTTTGCGTCATGTGCTGATTGGGGAGGGTTTTTTGGAAGGGACATCCTGCGTGACACTGCAGTGCCACTCCTAAATGGGCCCGGTGTTTGTGTCGGCCACTAGGGTCGCTAATCTTACTCACACAGTCAGCTACCTCATTGCGCCTCTTTTTTTCTTTGCGTCATGTGCTGATTGGGGAGGGTTTTTTGGAAGGGACATCCTGCGTGACACTGCAGTGCCACTCCTAAATGGGCCCGGTGTTTGTGTCGGCCACTAGGGTCGCTAATCTTACTCACACAGTCAGCTACCTCATTGCGCCTCTTTTTTTCTTTGCGTCATGTGCTGATTGGGGAGGGTTTTTTGGAAGGGACATCCTGCGTGACACTGCAGTGCCACTCCTAGATGGGCCAGGTGTTTGTGTCGGCCACTAGTGTCGCTTAGCTTAGTCATCCAGCGACCTTGGTGCAAATTTTAGGACTAAAAATAATATTGTGAGGTGTGAGGTATTCAGAATAGACTGAAAATGAGTGGAAATTATGGTTTTTGAGGTTAATAATAATATGGGATCAAAATGACCCCCAAATTCTATGATTTAAGCTGTTTTTTAGGGTTTTTTGAAAAAAACACCCGAATCCAAAACACACCCGAATCCGACAAAAAAAATTCGGTGAGGTTTTGCCAAAACGCGGTCGAACCCAAAACACGGCCGCGGAACCGAACCCAAAACCAAAACACAAAACCCGAAAAATTTCAGGCGCTCATCTCTAATATAAACATCCTGTACAGTAAACCAAGCAGTAAAACATATCTCATTTAAAAACTAACCCATTTTGTTTAAACCATTTTATGCACATACAGCTGTTGGAAAAAAAGTATTCAGCATACGTTTTGTATGCGTGCATTTTGTATATGCACGTGTATGTTTACATATACATACTGTGACAAAAAAAACTGTGTAGTGGAAGCACACACTGACTCTGAATAACTCAGAATAACCGCAGACCAGTAACCATTACAGACTAAATGTTTACAATCCTGTCACTCACTAAAAGAGACCTACTCCCTAGTCACCGGCAAGCTTTTCCTTCATCAGTCATACAGACAAATGGCCTAGACAGATCTTATATACCCTAGACGACTCCTCCACCTCCAAGACTGACAGGAAAACAACACTTCCACCTTGCTTATAAAAGGGAGCTACTTACAGCCACTCTGTTTTGATCAGTCACATGCCTTCAGCTGTGCCAGACTGCTTGAAAAACACACCAAAGTAAAAAAACAGGTAAGATACACTTTATTTTTACCGTGATTCTCATTTCAGCTTCATTAACAGTTTTACTAAGACTGCAAACCTGCTAATGAAAAAAATTGCATGCTGGAGGCCAGCCAGCACAGGGCAAGGCTGCCCAGCATTTAAATGGCCGGCAGCGATGCAATCTCAATTCAATTGCGAATGCATTGCTGATCTGTGGATGCCCCCCTTCCTCCGCAGTCAGGCTGGAAAGGCAGGCGAAGGCAGACACAGGGGCAGATTTATTAAACCTGGAGAAGTGACAAAGTGGAAGGTGATAAAGAACCAGCCAATCAGCTCCTGTCATTTTTCAAACCCAGCCTGTAACATAACAGGAGCAGATTGGCTGGTACTTTATCACATTCCAATTTATCACTTCTCCAGGCCTAATAAATCTGCCCCACAGTGACATCACACAGCTGCCCTGAATCCGCCTCCATTTCACACACCTAGTCCACCCCATGCCGCGTCACCACCCCTGCAATGCAGCATCACGGCCCATGACCACCCTGCAAATGCCTCCGCCTGTCAATCTCATAACTGAGATGCGACTGCTACTGAAGACCGTCCACTGAGGTGGCAGTCACTTTACAGGCTGTCAGGATCCCGTCTGTCAGGATACCGATGCTGGCATCCTGACACCCCCGGTAAAATACCGGCGGTCAGAATCCCAACTGAGGTGGTTGTCCCCGCCACTATTCGACGGGGAATATAATCCCGAAGCGCGGTGAACACAGCGAGCACTCAAGGGGACACTCTGCACTTGCCGCTGGTATCTTGGGATCCCGGGGTTGGTCTCCTGACCGTTGGGATGCCCACAGCCGGGACATCATACTGATCCCCCCCACTGTTCCTATTGCTACAATACATATATATACACATACACAATAATTAGAGATGTGCACCGGAATTTTGTTCGGGTTTTGGTTTTAGATTCGGCTCCGCGGCCGTGTTTTGGATTCGAACGCGTTTTGGCAAAACCTCCCTGAAAATTTTTTGTCGGATTCGGGTGTGTTTTGGATTTGGGTGTTGTTTTTTTAAAAAAACTCAAAAACAGCTTAAATATAGAATTTAGGGGTAATTTTGATCCTATAGTATTAATAACCTCAATAACCATAATTTCCACTCATTTCCAGTCTATTCTGAACACCTCACACCTCACAATATTATTTTTAGTCCTAAAATTTGCACAGAGGTCGCTGGATGACTAAGCTAAGCGACCCAAGAGGGCAGCACAAACACCTGGCCCATCTAGGAGTGGCACTGCAGTGGCAGACAGGATGGCACTTAAAAAAATTAGCCCCAAACAGTACATGATGCAAAGAAAAGAGAAAAAGAGGTGCACTGTGGTCGCAGGACGGCTAAGCTAAGCGACACAAACACCTCTGACAGGAATTATTCGTTCTAATCAATGGTATTATTGGTCCAAATCACTTGAAGAAAATGACAAAATCACAGGAATTATTCGTTCTAATCAATGGTATTATTGGTCCAAATCACTGGAAGAAAATTACAAAATCACTGGAATTTTTCATTCTAATCAATGGTATTATTGGTCCAAATCACTGGAAGAAAATGACAAAATCACTGGAATCATTTGGCAAGATCACTGTAATGAATAATTAATTATAAATCACTGATATTAATTGGTAAAATCTCGCTATCGCCTGCCTAGTGAAGTGGAATCTAGATGGGATTTTGTACCAGGGACACAATAACTTCATCAATTGTCTAAATCCCAATGCACTAATGGTGGAAAACGGGCGCACGTCTAACAGCGCACTGAAGATACTAAGAACTGATTATACTGATCACTGATTATACTGAGCACTGATTATACTGAGCACTGATTTTACTGAGCACTGATTTTACTGAGCACTGATTATACTGATCACTGATTATACTGAGCACTGATTATACTGAGCACTGATTTTACTGAGCACTGATGATACTACGGAGAACTGACACTGAGCAGCGAGAACAGCACTGGCCTATTGTATTGTAGTATACTGGTCACAATGCAGCACTGACACTGAGCACAGATATTAAGCACTGATCAGGATACTAGAAGTGACACAGAGCAGCAAGATACAGCAATGGCCTACTGTACTGTACTACTATATATACTGGTGGTCACCAAAATGCTGCACTGTACTACTATATACTGCTCACAACAATGCAGCACAGATATGGATACTTGAAGTGACACGGAGCTGCAAGATACAGCAATGGCCTACTGTACTGTACTACTATATATACTGGTGGTCACCAAAATGCTGCATTGTACTACTATACTGCTCACAAACAATGCAGTACAGATATGGATACTTGAAGTGACACGGAGCTGCAAGATACAGCAATGGCCTACTGTACTGTACTACTATATATATACTGGTGGTCACCAAAATGCTGCACTGTACTACTATACTGCTCACAAACAATGAAGCACAGATATGGATACTTGAAGTGACACGGAGCTGCAAGGTACAGCAATGGCCTACTGTACTGTACTACTATATATACTGGTGGTCACCAAAATGCTGCACTGTACTACTATATACTGCTCACAACAATGCAGCACAGATATGGATACTTGAAGTGACATGGAGCTGCAAGATACAGCAATGGCCTACTGTACTGTACTACTATATACTGGTGGTCACCAAAATGCTGCACTGTACTAATATACTGCTCACAAACAATGCAGCACAGATATGGATACTTGAAGTGACACGGAGCTGCAAGATACAGCAATGGCCTACTGTACTGTACTACTATATATATACTGGTGGTCACCAAAATGCTGCACTGTACTACTATATACTGCTCACAACAATGCAGCACAGATATGGATACTTGAAGTGACACGGAGCTGCAAGATACAGCAATGGCCTACTGTACTGTACTACTATATATACTGGTGGTCACCAAAATGCTGCACTGTACTACTATATACTGCTCACAACAATGCAGCACAGATATGGATACTTGAAGTGACATGGAGCTGCAAGATACAGCAATGGCCTACTGTACTGTACTACTATATACTGGTGGTCACCAAAATGCTGCACTGTACTAATATACTGCTCACAAACAATGCAGCACAGATATGGATACTTGAAGTGACACGGAGCTGCAAGATACAGCAATGGCGTACTGTACTGTACTACTATATATATACTGGTGGTCACCAAAATGCTGCACTGTACTACTATACTGCTCACAAACAATGGAGCACAGATATGGATACTTGAAGTGACACAGAGCTGCAAGATACAGCAATGGCCTACTGTACTGTACTACTATATATATACTGGTGGTCACCAAAATGCTGCACTGTACTACTATACTGCTCACAACAATGCAGCACAGATATGGATACTTGAGGTGACACGGAACTGCAAGATACAACAATGGCCTACTGTACTGTACTGTACTACTATATGTATACTGGTGGTCACCAAAATGCTGCACTGTACTACTATACTGCTTACAAACAATGCAGCACAGATATGGATACTTGAAGTGACACAGAGCTGCAAGATACAGCAATGGCCTACTGTACTGTACTACTATATATATACTGGTGGTCACCAAAATGCTGCACTGTACTACTATACTGCTCCCAACAATGCAGCACAGATATGGAAACTTGAAGTGACACGGAGCTGCAAGATACAGCAATGGCCTACTGTACTGTACTATTATATATATATATAAATATATATATATATATACTGGTGGTCACCAAAATGCTGCACTGTACTACTATATAGTATACTGGTAACACAACAATGCAGCAGATATTGAGCACTGATCATCAGGATACAGTCTAGAACGGAGTCTGACACAGAGCGGCAAGATACAGCAATGGCCTACTGTACTGTACTACTATAATATACTGGTGGTCACCACAATGCAGCACACTGAGCACAGATATTTTCAGCACACAGAGCACAGATATTGAGCTTTTCAGGCAGAGAATGTAGCCATGTCCTCTCCGCTTAATCTCCAATGCACGAGTTAAAACGGCAGCGACGCGCGGCTCTTTATATGGAATATGAATCTCACGAGAATCCGACAGCGGGATGATGACGTTCCGCCTCGTTCGGGTTAACCGAGCAAGGCGGGAAGATCCGAGGCTGCCTCGGACCCATGAAAAACACGTGAAGTTCGGGGGGGTTCGGATCTCGACGAACCGAACCCGCTCATCTCTAACAATAATAAATATATATGTGTGTAATTTGCTTATTTAAGAGATATATATATTTCCTTTAATTTCAGAGTAAAGTTCAGTAAAAAATATGTCTTTAGAATAGTTTTACATGTCACATTCAAATGATAAAAACTTCACGTCAAGAAATGTAGCCAAAGGCATGGAGGATTTTCTAATATTTGATGTTATCAGTCAACACGGTTCTGTACTTGGAGTTCACCAAAAACACATTGATATTAATTCATCCCCATGAACATGTATGTGCAGAGCTGTGGATAATCAGACTTTACAGGCGTGAAAGAGAGTGCCTTAGGATGCAATGTGAAAGTGTTGGGTTTCAAACTGTAGGACACACTTCAAATACAAGTCATTATATGCACAGTGCAAAATGAAGACTGGACTAATAATAATACAGCCAAACAATTTTACAAATAAGTAAAAGTAAACATTAAGGCACATTTACTAGTTGCAGCTTATACTGACTCTATTCATCTGCTCACTGCATAAGTTGGGAACTGTGCCCATGACATCACTCTGCCTGAACTTTTTGCCTGATTGCACATACAGTAGTGGTAAGGGGTCACATGTCACTTCAAATCCGGCATACTATATTAGTGGTATGTGGTCAGCATACCGATAGTCCGGATCCCGGCTGTCACTATACTGATGCCAGGATCCTAACAGGGCCACCATACCACCACTGGTATACCGGCGAGGTAGGTGATTCCCCATCTGTGGGTGTCCACAACACCCATAGAGGGGAAATAGAACCTGTGGCAAGCATAGCTCGCCACCTAGCCCGCAGCGTGATGAGCGCAGCAAGCCAGCAAGGTGCTTCTTTGCACTCGCCTCCTGCCGGCATTCCACCGCTCAGGATGACGATGTTGGGATCCTGACATTCGGCATCACAGGCGGCAGAATCTCATACCATATAAGTATATGCTGATATCCAGTAGCTATTTCTGACAATGCGTAAAAGTCATTGCAGGAAGAAGGAAGACCTATTGCCTCCTGCCTGGAACACTGGGGAGATGTATCAAACCTTCTAAAGAGTGAGAAGTGAAGTTGCCCATAGCAACCAATCAGATTCTACCTGTCGTTTTAAAGAACATACTTGATAAATGCTAGCTAGAATGGTTGTTATGGGCAACTTCTGCACCTGTCCTTTTCCCCACTCTTTAGAAGGTTTGATTAATTTGCTTCATAGAACTTCAGAGTAAAACTGGGTACACACCTGGCCGATGGGTTGGCCATTTTGCCGATCCACCGACCTATCTAACAATTGGCAAGTGCATACACACTTACTGATCGTCAGCACAATGTGTTGTGCCTGACGTCACAACTGTGCAGGCATTTTCATGTGCCCACCTAGTTGTGATGTCAGTCACCGGTGAATTCTGCAGCAAGTGTACACAGACCGCCCGTACACACAGCACGATGCATGTGCTGATATACTGTCGGATTTGAATTGGCTTAGGACACTGATGCTTTGTAAATAATCTTTATTTAGACTGAAATCCGCTGTATGTCAAGCAGGTTGCAATAAACAGCAAACATTTTGCTTAGTAAATTTACCCTATTACTGGTGTTTACAACTGACTTTTAACAATAGCAATTCACACATCCTTGTTTTTATCATTTATTATTGGTTTACTGTGATGTGTAATAAATATGTTGCCATTGACAACAGCTTTCCAAGTTTATGGGCTGCTCTTCTATATCTCTTTCCTTCATCATTAGTTTCAGCAACAGCTGTAACCATATAAACTATATATTCAACGCTTAACGCTTTCATGCATAGAGGTCACTAAAGTGGAAAGCTGCTTTTAAAGGGCATATTTATTAACTTTTTTTTAACTTCAATAATGTGAAAATAAGGGGTGGTTTTACACCCTTTTCACGTTATTTTAGTATCCCTCAAATGTATTAAAGGGCTTTTGGAGCAGTTTTCATGAAAAACTACTCCAACCCTTTTAAGTCACTTTTTTTTCTAGTAACCCACATCGCATTTCCCATACTTATAATGGGAAATGCGATCTGGACAAATTTAAAATAAAAATAAAAAAAAAGAATGTAAAAAACACAGCAGTGAGCCCTGTGATAATTACGCCAGCTTCAGCTGGTCTCAGTGTGGATTGTATACTTCTGTACTTCCGATGGACACACAAGCTGATCACTGTGTAATAAAGAAAAAGTAAAGTAAGAAAAAATGTAAAGTAAAAAAAAAAAGTCATACTCCCCTACCCAGGGACGGGTTATCAGTGCTCCAGTGCGGGCTGCTAGCCATCGGGGCTCCCTGCTGCTCCTGTGACCTCCAGTGTAGTAAAGTGATTCAGGAGCAGAGCCGGCCATAGGCATAGGCAAACTAGGCAATTGCCTAGGGCATTTGATATGCCTATGGGCATCATCAGCTTATGCTGATTAAAATGATATGCGGCATGCCTATATTCTGTATGTAGCATTTCATATGCAGATACAGCCACAGTCTCACACAGTATATAGGCATGCTGCATATCATTTTAATTAGAAGAAGTGTGCATCCTAGCCACATAGCAATGCAAATAAGATGCATTTTCATAAAAAAAAATTGCCCAACGTTAGCATTGAGGCAAGATTTGTGAGGACACATCTGTATCCAAGCAGAGGCAGAGGTCACAGTGTTAATGGAAGTGTGAGTGCTGTGTGCATGTGAGTGGGTTAGTTGTGCAGTAGTGTTCTGAATATGTGTAAGGAGCATTATGTGTGTCATGTAAAAATGCATTAATAATGTGCAACATATGTGTAAAGGGGCCACTATGTGTGTCATTATGTGCATAAGGGCATTAATAATGTGCGGCATATGTGTAACAGGGTACACAGGGTACTGTATGTGTGTCATTATGTGTATAGGGGCACTAATAATGTGCAGCAAATGTGTAGGGGGCACTATGTGTGTCATTATGTGTATAAGGGCATTAATAATGTGCGGCATATGTGTAAGGGACATTGGGGTAAATTTACTAAGCTCCCGATTTTGACCGAGATGCCGTTTTTTCATCAAAGTGTCATCTCGGTAATTTACTAAGCAATAATCACGGCAGTGATGAGGGCATTTGTAATTTTTTGCAAGTCCAAGAAAAAAATTACGAATGAATACACCATCGGTCAAAACGCGGCTTTTTAAGTATGAATCTCGGTAATTTACTAAGAAGTGCAAAGCAAAAAAAAAAAAAAACACTGCCGTGAAAAATTACAACTCGTAAAAAAGTGCTAAAAAAAAACAGACCTGCTTTTTTTTTCCGTGATTGGATAGGCATGCAGGGATCCATGAGATCCGTGCATGTATATCAGTGGGAAGGGGTGGGAAAGTTGTTATTTTATTTTAAAAAATTGCGTGGGGTCCCCCCTCCTAAGCATAACCAGCCTCGGGCTCTTTGAGCCGATCCTGGTTGCAGAAATATGGGGGAAAAATTGACAGGGGTTCCCCCATATTTAAGCAACCAGCATCGGGCTCTGCGCCTGGTCCTGGTTCCAAAAATACGGGGGACAAAAAGAGTAGGGGTCCCCCGTATTTTTAAAACCAGCACCGGGCTCCACTAGCTGGACAGATAATGCCACAGCCGGGGGTCACTTTGATATAGTGCCCTGCGGCCGTGGCATCAAAAATCCAACTAGTCACCCCTGGCCGGGGTACCCTGGGGGAGTGGGGACCCCTTCAATCAAGGGGTCCCCCCCCCCAGCCACCCAAGGGCCAGGGGTGAAGCCCGAGGCTGTCCCCCCCCCATCCAATGGGCTGCGGATGGGGAGGCTGATAGCCTTTTGTGATAATGAAAAGATATTGTTTTTAGTAGCAGTACTACAAGGCCCAGCAAGCCTCCCCCGCATGCTGGTACTTGGAGAACCACAAGTAACAGCATGCAACGGAAAAACGGGCCCGCTGGTACCTGTAGTACTACTACTACAAAAATACCCAAAAAAAGACAAGACACACACACCGTGAAAGTAAAGATTTATTACATACATGCACACAAACATACATACATACTTACCTTATGTTCACACGCAGGTCGGTCCTCTTCTCCAGTAGAATCCAAGGGGTACCTGTTGAATAAATTCTACTCACCAGATCGCGGGTCCCAGGGTCCTCGGGGCATCCATTTGTAATCCACGTACTTGCATAAAATAACAAAACGGAAAGCCGAGCCATGAACTGAAAGGGGCCCCATGTTTTCACATGGGACTCCTTTCCCCGAATGCCAGAAACCCACTCTGACTGATGTCTAAGTGGGTTTCTACAGCCAATCAGGTAGCGCCACGTTGTAGCACCCTCCTGATCGGCTGTGTGCTCCTGTACTGTATGACAGGCGGCACACGGCAGTGTTACAATGTAGCGCCTATGCGCTCCATTGTAACCAATGGTGGGAACTTTCTGCTCAGCGGTGACGTCACTTTAGGTCAACCGCAGGGCAGAAAGTTCCCACCATTGGTTACAATGGAGCGCACAGGCGCTACATTGTAACACTGCCGTGTGCCGCCTGTCACTCAGTACAGGAGCACACAGCCGATCAGGAGAGTGCTACAACGTAGCACTCCCTGATTGGCTGAAGAAACCCACCCATAGAGTGCCGACTGTCGGGATTCTCAGGGGGCGGGATGTAGGAGGAGGTGTTGTGACCGGCGGTCACATAACTACAGAACTACATCCCGGCTGCTGCAGTCCCCTCTCTCCCTGTGTAATGTACATCCTCCTGTGCGGCACACATGGCTGTACATAAGCTATCATTTTAAATATTTTCAAAGGAGGGAGTCTGGCCACACCTCTCTGCATTGGCCATGCCCCCTCCCTGTAACAGGGGCCCGTAAGAGCTGTCAGTGCACCTGCCTGGGCCGTCCACCTCCCTGAACCAGAGTGGTGGATCTACATCTGGCAGACAAAGAACATATTAGCATTGTGCTATAGGGGGCACAGATATAAAAGCATGCAATGCGTAGAAGCAGGAACAGCTGTATTGCTATGGGCATTATTTTCACTTATGTGGCCTTGCTCTTTTTTGTCCTACAGTCTGCAACATGCCATATTATGTAAGTCCCAGTCAGACTAGCTGACCATACTAGCATATCCCAAGCAGGGGCAGTTCTGGGGCGGGCAAGCAGTGCAGCAGCCCGAGGCGCTGTGGCCTCTGGGCGCAGCTGAAGTCACCGCGATCTGGTCATGACCGCCACAAGCAGTGCAGCAGCCCGGAGTGCTGTGGCCTCTGGGCGCAGCTGCAGTCACCGCAGTCTGGTCATGACTGCCACCAGCAGTAGCGGCTGGAACCCCTTCAGATAATTTTGTCTCTCACCAGACCGCTATTACACGCCCATTTCAGCGCATCAACTGGCCACAATCAAAAGCTTGTTTCAGCGCAGTAGAAGAGTGGTAGCGATTTATTCTGTGGCTGCAGCGCTTTAGTGTTACTGACTGCCCAAGACTCCTTTTGCTGCAGGGAGGTAGCAGTTTCCCTGTACTCCACTGGCAGTAGCAGTTACCCTAGACACCTCCTGCTGCAGCACGGTAGCGTGGAAGTTATAGTACATCCTAGGTTCCTATAGTGGAATACACTAAGGTGCAGTGACAGGCTGGTGGAGTGCGGATGGGCAGGGTTGATTTTTGCCATGGCCCTTCAGCATGCTCTGTCCCCATTTTTAATATTGGGGGGGGGGGTGTCAAAGGAAACTTTCACCGTGAGCACCACAGGGTCTAGAACCGGACCTTATCCTGAGCACCAATACCCACGGTGCTGTTCCTGTTTAGCATTGTTTGCACAGTTTTATTACTAGTGCACTTACTGATTGCTGTTTTGAGTTTTCCTTTTAAAACTATAACATTCTGACACTGTGGCTACCATTGTTTCCTGACATTACTGGAGCCATTCTGTCAGCGCTGGCAGATGGGTAGTGTGCGGGGCATTGCTACTGGCAAGTGGGGTGCTGAACGGAGTAGTGAGACACAGACCATGCATCCCCCTTGACCAGCCACCTTACCTGGGTTCAGTGTGAAAGGGGTCATTCAAAAACAAGGGAAAAGCTGGGTACAAGCCCCGGATTCTGTCTGAAAAAGTTATAAGCAACATGATAAGAACAAATTGGAACCATACCAGACTTTTTTTTATTTTACCTTACTGTACTTTTTTGCAAGAAAAACAAATACTTTTATGGTTAAAATACTGTTCTATGATAATCGGTCAATTTTTTATGTTGCAGATGCATGATGTCCACTTAAGTAGACACGTGTACAATTTCTTTAAACTTTTTGTGTTTTTAACTTTTTATAAGCCCTGAAGACTAGTACTAATATATATATATTTTTAAATCTTGCATTAGGTTACTATAA
Source organism: Pseudophryne corroboree (assembly GCF_028390025.1). Lineage (NCBI taxonomy): Eukaryota > Metazoa > Chordata > Amphibia > Anura > Myobatrachidae > Pseudophryne > Pseudophryne corroboree. The sequence continues at coordinate 204,050,233 of NC_086453.1, read as the reverse complement.
TTCATGCAAGAAAGTGTTAAAGGTTATCCCCTTCTCTTTTTTTCTGAAATTTATTTTACTATAGAGCGCTAAAAGTTTTTTAAACGAAATTCCCATATAAAAGCACTTCTGTTACACAAAACAATATAATGTTTGAATTACATCTATTTATCGCCCTTTATGCTCAACAGTGCATTTCTCTGTGAAATGGCAAAAAAGAATAGAATGTCCAACTTAATAAAAAAATATAGCCTATTAAACATCTAAAGTCTGTTTTATATATATATATATATATATATATATATATATATATAAACCAAATAAGTATATCTCTGTGGAGCGCACTTATTGAAGTATTGTTCGATATAATTATACTTAGTCAAGAATGTGATTTAGTATTTGGTTACTGATGAAGAGAGGATGACTTAACAGACACACCCTTTTGCTTTAAAACACTTGTTTCTTTTTATTGCTAAAAACAATTTTAAATTCTCTTTTCCATTAAAAGAAGTTGATGAACATTTTTACAATGTATTATTGTTCATTACAGACACAAAAATGACTTTCAACCTTTCCAAACAATAAAGTATTTTCACCCAACGCGTTTCGTCTTATAGCAACTTCTTCAGGGGTGTTTTCTTAGGGTGTGATTTATGAATGATAAATAATTTGTTTAATTTGAAACGGCTGTATTTTCATAAAGATATGGTCCACAATATGCTTAGAATTATTTTAAAAAATAATTGACTTCCATAATTTAGCAATGTTTGGTAGAACTTCTTATTTGAGAACGCCTGGTAATAAATATTATTCTTCCAAGTAATGACTTGTAGTTAGTTTATCCAACTTTTTATTTGTAATTTTCCCACAATTCTTTCCTATATCAAAAAAGGATCCAAAGTAGCCTGAATATAATTAAGCCTCTTTAATTTACCAACAGCTCTCCTATATGTCTGCATGCATAGAGATCCAGAAGAGAGAGAGTATTTATTTAATAGCAAAGCATTTTTTTCATGTTACTATTCTGTTTGTGTTCAGCAAAACATAAATGTGCAAGACAACTTTTTTCCCCCCCAAAATGTCGGAATATAGTGGTTTTAGTATGGTTTTCCCTTTCCCTTTAAAAGACAGGCATTAATATTCTCCAAGTAGCAAGCCAAGCAGAACAGACACTTTTAGCGCATGGCTACGGACCAACCAAACTACAGAGTTTATCCAAAGCTACCATTAGGCACTTTCAAATAAATTCTGTCCCAGTGTCAAGACTCCTTCCAAGAAAGTCATATCTCACTGTCATAGTTGCTTATAAGGATCTCAATACAAAGAAGGAGTTGTCTAGGCAAAAAAATAATAAAAATAGAAATGTACAGGGAAATATTGATAGTGAGATGTATGTGAACATATATAACTTCTGAAAAGGTGTTTATTGGCTGAGATGAGAAAAGCACTCTGGCATGGTCAGGTTTTTTTTATACCCCTTTCACACCAAGCAGAGAACCTAGGTTATTGCTGGGGCAAGCCGGCCCAACCCAGGTCGTGCATCCAGGGTCTGTCCCAAATCTGCTACAGAAGTTATTCCTAGGGCTTGGTCGGCCGCAGTGTGAAAGGCATGACCTGGGTCATGCCTGTCACACTGCAGCCAATCCAGGTTTGGGAGATCTTAGGGGTGGCTCTCAGGTAAGCTAGCCCTCAGTCTGGATGCGGTTTTGTATTAGCTTTTATCATGAGGCCTTACTGTAGACAAATCACGTGGCCCTATGTGGGCACTGCTATTATGTAATATAAGGACTGCTGACATCAGAGAAGCCTTGATGCGACTCAGCAGCTTCTCCATGTCTTTGAAAACGCGTGTAACAAATATCTCTGAAATTCGATTACCAGATAGGTTAAAATATTGTTACAGGTAATAGTCAGTGTGCTGGGGGATAACGGGTGGGGGTAAGCACCCCCCTTCTCTTTCTGCTATTTGTTGTGACCCCTCCCCTTTTCTAGCAATTTATATAATTATCTCTGCAATGATTGAGCAGCTACCACTGTTTGTCTGTATGTGTGAGAAGGCATTGAATGGGGGTAGCATTTGGAAGGCATGCTGGTCCTTGTAGTGCTAATGGGAGATCTTAGGGGTGACTCTCAGGTAAGCTAGCCCTCAGTCTGGATGCGGTTTTGTATGAGCCTTTATCATGAGGCCTTACTGTAGACAAATCACATGGCTCTATGTGGGCACTACTATTATGTAGTATTAGTACTGCTAATTAGTACTGCTGACATCAGAGAAGCCTTGACGCAGCTTAGCAGCTTATCCATATCAAACACATGTAACAAATATCTCTGAAATTCTATTACCAGATAGGTTCAAGTTAAGTTACAGGTAATAGTGTTCTGGGGGGAGGAGGGGGGCAAAAAAGCCTTCCCTTCTCTGTCTGCTGTTTTTTGTGACCCCTCCCCTTTTCTAGCACCTTATATAATTATCTCTGTAATGATTGAGCAGCTACCACTGTTTGCCAGGTTTGGATCCAGGAATAACCCTGGTTGCACCTTGGGTGGTGGATTAGGGGCAGACTCGGGATGCACGACCTGGGTCACACTGGCTTGCCTAAAAGGCTGAGTGGCAGGCTTAAGAGCACTTGGAGATGACATCATCGCCAAGCATCCTGTGTGAACAGCAATGAACCAGGAATAACCCAGGTCCCAGCAGTAGTCTGAAAGGGTAAGTACATGCAAAGCCCAAGCGTGTTCAGTATCATGGGCTGGACACAGGTGGAGCGGCGACTTTGACTGAAAGGGGTATTAAAGAAATATGCAGTCAACTATTAACTGGGTAGCTGAAATGCTCATTAAACACTGCCTAACACCTTCCGCATGGTTATTTTGAGGCATAATATTGGTTGGTGGCACTCACCTATCAACAAGAAAGCATATTGGGCAATAGTTAATAAAATTAGCATATAACAATTTGTGGATGTCTATATTTCAGTGGTTCAGCCCCAGGGCAATACCTTTGAAGCCATCTGTGGTAGATACATCTCATCACCGAGTATAGTCTCGAGGTAGGTACTATGAATGGAAAGTGAACAGTTAAACAGCCCAGCCTACCAGCACCTCCATCCCTCCTCCTCTCCCTTTCTCTTCCTCACATTCCATTAAAAGTATGTGCCTTTCTTTATTTGTTAATAATATTTAACCTTCTTTGGCGCCTGCTTGTACTTCAGCTCCCCTTCTAGGTTACTTGTAGACAAGACCCGAATTTGTTAAAAGTACACTTGATGACACATAAATAGGACAATCTGTCAGAGAGCAGCTAAACAGCTCTGACAGATCTGCAGATCCACAGTACATAGCACAAACTGACATTCTCAATGTCTGAAACTTTTCTCACCCCCTCTCTCTCTGTATAATACCATTTATATACACATCCAAGCCAAGTCATGGCAAATTTTATCATATTACTACTGGCAGCTACAACTGCTGCAAATTTACATGTGTAAAAAAGTGCAAGTATCAATAAAGAGATGATATATATATATATATATATACACACACACACACACACACACACACACACACACACACACACACACGTATGTCTTCTATATAGATATATATATACACGTGTGTCTATATATATATATATATATATATACACACATGTATGTCTTCTATATACATACACATGTGTGTCTTTTTATGTGTATTCCACTGGTTCGACTGCCACCTTGACAAAAGGGTATACCATGCCCTGAAACGTTGGTGGACACAGTCGTGGACTTGTATTTTCATGCTTTAATACGATTGCTTTTCATTAAAAAAAAAAAAAAATATATATATATATATATATGAATACATGAAAGTGTGCGGCACTCCAGGCGACTTTCAATAAAACGACTTGGGACAGTAAAGTATCAGCAACGTTTCTCTTGGATTGTCTAATCATGTGTCAGCAATTATGTAATTAATTAAGCTATAAATACACTGCCAGTTGAGACCATAGGTCACCTTTGAAAAAGCAGCAGTGCCAGCTGCGAAACGCGTCAGCGGTGAGCTACCCTGTCACCCACATCACTCACATCCACTGAAAAGATTGCTATCGCCTGGACCATCACGGGACCTACAGATATCCACTTGGACTTCTCATGTTAATAAGGACTGGACTTTTACAAGAGCTTTGCATGCATGGTGAGGACTCCCCTGTTTGAACCTACATTTGGGACTAATTATCCTCTAGTGGTGCAATGAGATCTCCGTCCTTGAGACTGCGCTGTCAGTCCTAAGCAAATCAACTATTGTCCATGTTTTCAATCCTAAGGCCCTGTGTGATTGATAGGAGCAGGCAGACTGTGGTAACTAAACATTGGTGATGACTAGCAGCATTTTCATCTATGCAGTGTTATTATATGTATTGATACCAATTTTTACTATTGTATGTTATGTACTATTTGTAAGCATATTAAATGTGTGTTTATTAGACAATCCATCTGGTTTTGATAAGTGCTGCCTTCGAAATGCACCCCACTAGCGCCCCACTCCAACCTAGGTTGGCTGTATCCATTTATTTACAGACATCCATTTTAACGGAGCATGATCAGTTACTAGTTTACCATCTGCCCAAGATGTAATGCTTTAAGGTGTCTAATGCCCACTTATGTCCAAGGCCTCTTTTTCAATAATAGAGTACCTCTTTTCATGTTCATTGAGTTTTCAACTCAAATAACTAATGGGGTGCTCCTCCCTATCTTGGTTTTGGGACAACACACCCCTACCTCTACCTCTGAGGCATCCATCTAAACCACAATTCTTTAGAAAAGTTGGGTGTTATCAACACTGGTTGTGTACAAAATGCCACTTTTAATGCCAAAAATGCTTTTTCTGCCTGAGTTTCCATTTCACCATATTTGATTGTTGACCTTTGGTAAGGTCTCATAAAGGAACTGCAGTTGTGGTAAAATTAGAAATAAACCGTTGGTAATACCCGGTAATCCCTGAGAAGGCTCTCACCTGTTTTTTGTCAGCGTCTGGAGTCTTACCGGTACGCTGGGGCCGCGGGGCTGGCTACCTTGGTGATGTGCGGGCAGCGGCGGAGGTGGGCTGCTGTGCCGGATCCGTGGGCAGCAGTAGCGGTGGTGAGGGGGTCCGTTCGTGACGGCGGGACGCCGCTACAGCGGGTCGCTCTTGCTGAGCCGTTGCTAGGAGACCAGGGGCAGTGAGCAATGTGGCTTTGCAAAAAGGTTTGCATTACTGGGCACTGCCATGTTGGAGACCAAGTGTTAAGCATAGTTACTGTTTCCTGTTTCTTCCAGACAATCCAGGGGAAGCTCTCCCTATAAAAGGGGGCTGGTTTAGGACAGGGACGCCAGTGCTTCAAGTTACAACCCTGTTGTAGGTGCTTTAGCCTGTGCTCCCAGGATTCCTGCTGTATTCTGGTTCCTCCTGATCCTGCTTGGTCGGTTCTCTGTTGCTGCTGCAGCCCTGGCGTTTCTAGCCTTCTACTGCCTGTGGAAGCGCTCCTGGAAAACCCGGTCCAGTAAGACTCTCTGGGCACAGTCGGCCCTGGGTCTTCTACCTCGTCTTTCAAGCCACACTCCACAGATCTCCTTCACTAGCCACGCCTTTGTACCACCGACCATAGCCTGCAGATTATCTTCAGCCTCGTTTTACAAACTACAGTCCACAGTCCTTGTCTCCAGCCACGTCTTCAACCACCATCCACAGTTCATCATCTACAGTCTCGTCTTTCAAATCACAGTCCACAGTTCTTCGCTTCCAGCCACGTCTTTAACCATCGTGCTCCAGCCTTGGTTCTCTACTTCAGCCCAGTACATAATAAATACTTTCCATTGACTCACAAACCCCACCTACGTTCTTCATTGCTCCGTGTCCCATGCAAAGGAACTATATGCAGCCCCCTCATCTGGTTCAATCACAGCCTGCTACCTCCTTGGGCAAATCTCAGCTGCCGGATCCTCAAACTTTGCTAGACGTGACAGTAAGCACTGGCCCAATGGATTCGACAGGTGATCAGGCCTCAGGAGGGGTTTCAACTGCAGATATCTGGTCTCGCTTAAGTAAGCAGGAGACCACACAATCTCAAATCGTGCAGTTCATGCAGAGTATGTCCGAACGTCTTGATTCTCTCTGTGTTGCCATGACGGCCCCTCAAGTATCTACAGCTGCTCCCACATTAGCACCTCCGGTCCCGCTTCCTCCTGTACCAGTACCACTTCCATGGTTGCATTTGCCACCTCCCAGTAAATTCGATGGGAATCCAAAACAATGCCGCGGGTTTCTTAACCAGTGCGAAATCCAGTTCGAACTACAGTCGGCCAACTTCCCATCAGCACGAACCAAAGTAGCCTATATAATTTCTTTACTTACCGGGCAAGCGTTGGAATGGGCTTCACCTTTGCAGGAGAGGATGGATCCCATCTTTTCTAACTATCCAGAATTCGTGGCCACCTTTCGAAGAATCTTCGACGAACCGGGCAGGACTTCTGCTACCTCATTGGAGATCCTGCGCCTGCGTCAGGGCACGCGTACGTACGTACGTACGTACGTACGTACGTACGTACGTACGGTCAGTCAGTACGTGATCTAGTTTTGCACCCTTTCCTCAGAACTGAACTGGAACGAGGAGGCTCTCATTGCAGCTTTCTGGAGCGGTCTCTCCAAAAAAATCAAGGATGACCTCGCAACTCAGGACGTACCTGATACGTTGGATAAACTAATTTCTTTATGCAATAAGTTAGACCTGAGGTACAGAGAACACTGTATGGAGAGGTTGCGGTCAGATCGCCCTAAGCCTAGAGTTGTTCTTCCACCAACACCATCATCACCAATTGCGGAAGAACCTATGCAGACTAATCGCTCCCACCTCTCCAATGAAGAACGTCAGAGACGGCGACAAGGGAACCTCTGTCTGTATTGTGGTGCATCTGATCGCTTTGTTAAAACTTGCAATCTACGTCCGGGAAACGCCCGCTCCTAGTTTGTGCTGGAGAGGTCAAGCTAGGAGAATTCTCAGAATTACATACCAAGAAAGAGTCTGTCCTGTTAACCCAATTGGAGCTCTCTTCTTCTTCTCTTCTCATCCCTGCACTACTCGACTCCGGAGCCGCCAAAAGCTTCATTACGTCAGCTCTGGTCAAACGATCTGGAATACAAACGGTTCCTTTGGATCGTACCATTTCTGTTACCGCAGTGGATGGAAGTTATATCCCTGAGGGTATTATATCCTTTCGTACTATTCCTCTCAAGATGAAGGTCGGAGTTCTCCATTCAGAAGAAATCTCTTTCCTTGTAATTCCTAAAGCCTCTCATGAACTAATCCTAGGGTTTCCATGGTTAATCAGACACAATCCCTACATAGATTGGCAAACTATGGATGTTCTCTCTTGGGGACAAGACTGCTTTCAGAACTGTTTACCTTCAGTTAGACCTCTCTGTTCTTCCAGCCCTTCCAGCCTTCCTGTGGAGTACCAAGCTTTTCAAGATGTTTTCAGTAAGCAGGGGGCGGACACCTTGCCTCCGCATCGTACTTGGGATTGTCCCATTGAGCTAGTACCCGGTAAGACTCCTCCCCGAGGTCGAATTTACCCTCTCTCACTTCCCGAGACACAGGCCATGTTGGAGTATATCCGGGAAAACTTGGAGAAAGGGTTCATCAGGTCTTCTACATCTCCGGCCGGAGCGGGGTTTTTCTTCGTCAAAAAGAAGGATGGGGGGTTGCGGCCCTGTATTGACTATAGAGGTCTCAATGACATAACAGTTAAGAACAGATATCCATTACCTCTGATTCCAGAACTGTTCGATCGTGTTAAAGGAGCCTACAATCTTATACGTATTCGCCCAGGGGACGAATGGAAGGCGGCATTTAATACCCGCGACGGCCATTATGAATACCTGGTAATGCCTTTTGGCCTATGTAACGCCCCAGCCATCTTTCAAGAGTTCGTTAATGAAATCTTCAGAGATCTCCTCTATGACTGCTTGGTAGTGTATCTGGATGACATCCTCATTTTTTTCTAGGAATCTGAAGACCCATCGGGAACAAGTCAAAGAAGTGTTAACTCATTTACGAAGGAATCAGTTATTCTGTAAGTTAGAGAAGTGCACCTTTGAAGTACCCACGATTCCATTCCTCGGTTAAATTCGTTCCGGGCAGAGGTTACAGATGGACCCCGCTAAAGTCCAGGCGATTCAGGATTGGGCACTTCCAGCTACCCTTAAAGGAATTCAACGATTCTTGGGGTCTGCTAACTTCTACCGAAGATTCATTCAAAATTATTCTTCTGTCATAGCTCCTATAACCGCATTAACTAGGAAGGGAGCCGATCCTGCCAAGTGGTCTCCGGAGGCTTTGGAAGCTTTTTCATCTGTAAAGGAGGCCTTCACGACTGCTCCAGTTCTTCGACAACCCGATCTCACCCGTCCGTTCTTGCTGGAGGTTGATGCCTCTGCTGTAGGAATAGGAGCAGTATTATCCCAGCTTTTCGAGGACAAGAAGGTCCATCCTTGTGCGTTCTTCTCGCGAAGATTCTCCCCCGCTGAACAGAATTACGCTATTGGGGAACAGGAATTACTGGCAATTAAGTTGGCCTTTGAGGAGTGGAGGTGTTTGTTGGAGGGAGCTCAGCATCCAATTTCGGTGACCACGGATCACAAGAACCTCCTGTATCTACAGTCAACCCGATGTCTGAACCCACGCCAAGCAAGATGGGCACTCTTCTTTACCCGTTTTAATTTTAAACTCAGTTACCGACCAGGTTCCCTCAACAAAAAGGCAGATGCATTATCTCGCTCCCTAAGTTCAGAAGAACCCTCTGACCGTTCAAAAGAGCAATTTATCCTGGAATCCACCTCTTTTTCTGCAACTAATACCTCTCCACTTCCTCCTCCAGGGAAGATCTTCGTTGCACCAAATCTTCGCAAAAAACTTCTTACATGGGCTCACTCCTCCTCCTTCATGGGCCATGCGGGCGGTCATAAGACACTTAAATTCATTAAGCGCTCCTACTGGTGGCCTCATCTCAGGACTGATGTTCAGGAATTCATAGCTGCCTGTCCAAAATGTGCCTTGCATAAAAGTCCCAAAGGTCCACCAGCTGGGTTACTCCATCCTTTGCCGGTACCACTAAGACCATGGACGCATATTTCTATGGACTTTATTACAGATTTAACTACGTCTGGTGGGCAGGACACCGTATGGGTCATAGTTGACCGATTCTCTAAAATGGCACACTTTTTTCCTCTGGCTAATCTTCCATCTGCATCCCAGTTGGCAAAATTGTTTATAGCAGAGATCTTTCGACTCCATGGTCTACCACAGGAAATCGTGTCTGATAGAGGTCCTCAATTTGTGGCCAAGTTTTGGAGATCCCTATGTTCTGCTCTTGGTGTGAAATTAAACTTCTCAGGATATCATCCCCAAACGGATGGTCAAACAGAGAGAGTGAACCAGGATCTGGAGACTTTTCTGTGTTTGTTCATGTCCTCCTCACAGGACGACTGGCTGGACTTCCTCCTGTTCGCAGAATTTGCCCATAACAATCTTTATCACTCTGCCACAAAATCTTCTCCATTCTTCATTAATTATGGTTACCATCCAAGAGTTCCTGACTTCCAACTTCTGCCTACGCTCGAGGTTCCTGCCGCAGAGTCAACACTTCGACAATTTACTGATGCCTGGAAACAAGTTCACAAGACTTTGCTCAAGACATCCAAGAGATATAAGACCTATGCAGATCTGAAACGAAAAGCTGTACCAAGCCTTAAAGTAGGAGATCGGGTTTGGGTTTCCACACGTAACCTAAGATTAAAGGTTCCTACAAAAAAGTTTGCTCCCAGATTTATTGGGCCTTACCCAATTGAAAAAGTGTTGAATCATGTGGCTTACAAAGTGAAATTACCTCCGCAGTTAAGAATTCCTAATGCATTCCATATTTCTCTCTTAAAACCATTGGTACTTAATCGGTTCAGAGCCGCTCTGCCTAAATCACCCAAAATCCAATCAGCACATGGAGACGAATTTGAGATTCACAAGATCCTCGATTCTCGCAGACGTTATGGTCGCATCCAGTATCTTGTTGATTGGAAGGGGTATGGGCCAGAGGAGAGATCTTGGGTAGATGCAGAGGATGTCCATGCTCCAAGACTTCTTCGGACATTTCATGCCAAGTTTCCAACTAAACCACATAGGTGTCTGGAGTCCACCCGCAAAGGGGGGGGGTACTGTCAGCGTCCGGAGTCTTACCGGTACGCTGGGGAAGCAGGGCTGGCTTCCTTGGCGATGTGCGGGCAGCGGCAGAGGTGGGCTGCTGCACCGGATCCGTGGGCAGCAGTAGCGGCGGTGAGGGTGTCTGCTCATGACGGCGGGACGCCAATACAGCGGGTCGCTCTTGCTGAGCCGTTGCTAGGAGACCAGGGGCATTGAGCAATGTGGCTTTGCAAAAAGGTCTGTATTAATGGGAACCGCCATGTTGGAGACCAAGTTTTAAGCATAGTTCCTGTTTCCTGTTTCTTCCAGCCAATCCAGGGGAAGTTCTGCCTATAAAAGGGGGCTGGTTTAGGACAGGGACGCCAGTGCTTCAAGTTACAACCCTGTTTTAGGTGCTTTAGCCTGTGCTCCCAGGATTCCTGTTGTATTCTGGTTCCTCCTGATCCGCTTGGTCGGTTCTCAGTTGCTGCTGCAGCCTTGCCGTTTCTAGCCTGCTACTGCCTGTGGAAGCGCTCCTGGAAAACCCGGTCCAGTAAGACTCTCTGGGCACAGTCGGCTCTGGGTCTTCTACCTCGTCTTTCAAGCCACACTCCACAGATCTCCTTCACTAGCCACGCCTTTGTACCACCGATCATAGCCTCTGCAGATTATCTTCAGCCTCGTTTTCCAAACCACAGTCCACAGTCCTTGTCTCCAGCCACGTCTTCAACCACCATCCACAGTTCATCATCTACAGTCTCGTCTTTCAAATCACAGTCCACAGTTCTTCGCCTCCAGCCACGTCTTTAACCATCGTGCTCCAGCCTCGGTTCTCTACCTCAGCCCTGTACATAATAAATACTTTCCATTGACTCTCAAACCCCGCCTACGTTCTTCATTGCTCCGTGTCCCATGCGAAGGAACTATATCCAGCCCCCTCATCTGGTTCATTCACAGCCTGCTACCTCCTCGGGCAAATCTCAGCTTCTGGATCCTCAAACTTTGCTAGACGTGACATTTTTTATTTACTGGATGAGTCAAGTTTTGGATAGCCTTAATTTTATTCAGGTAAAGCTCAAGTATTTAACCTCTTCGATCACTAAGCAACATTTCTTTGGGTTGGCTGTTAGCACTGCCTTTTTGATTGAGTCCAACACTGCATGTATTCTCACTACATGAGACTCTCAGTCTGGACTATGGTTTACCACATCATCCAGATAGGCAACTGCATTCAACCTGTGAGGCTTCAAAATTCTATCCATTACCTGTTGGTAGGATGCTGGGGCCCCATGCACCCAAAAGGCAACAGCCTATATTAAAACAGCCCTTCTGGAAAAGAGAACCTGTTTACGCTTTCACCCTGTTGGTTAATGGTATCTGACAGTAACCTTTTGTCAGGTCCAGTGTGGTGAGATATCTGGCTATTCCCAGCCTTTCTATCAACTCATCCACATGGGGCATGGGGTATGCATCAAACTTGGACAATGCATTTAACTTCTGTAAATCATTGCAGAAGCGTAGGCTGCCAACTGGTTTTCGGAATTAGAACTATGAGGTTGGACCATTTGCTGTCAGACTCCTTGATGACACCAAATTCTAGAATATTCTTAATCTCTTTAGAGACAGCCTCTTGCTGTGCTTCAGGAATTTGAAATTTATGTTGACCTTGACCCTGGTTCTGTGACTGTGTCATGCTTTATTATGGCTGTTCAGCCAGGCAGCGCTGAGAACACATCCCTGTTCCTCATGATGAATTCTTTAGCCTAGTTCTCTTGAGTAGCTGACAGTGTCTCTGACACATTTACTTTGGAAACAGTGGGGATTGAAGTTACTGGTGGGCAAGCTTCAGATGACAGGGGTACTCTATCCTTCCATGGTTTAATTTGGTTACTATGGTAAAAAAAAAAATAGAAATTTTAGGCTTCCTTTTGTCTGGTTGGTACACTTTATAGTTAACCTAATTCCCTTTCTCCCTGATCTCAAACCCACCTGGCCATATAGCCAGAAATTTGCTTTCCACTGTAGGTGTCAAAACAAGAACTCTATCCCCAGGGACAAATGTATGTGCATGGGCATTACAATTATATATTCTCTGTTGAGCTTGTTGGGCCTGCTCCATATGTTCATTGACAATGGCACCACAACCGCAATCATCTCCTGCATCTATGACACATGTTCAAGTTAGGATGTGGGCTGCCCTTTTCATGTCTCCTTATCAGCATCTTTCAACCCTCTGAGATGTCTTCCATGCAACAATCCCACCTTACTAAAAACATGCACCAGCTCTCTAGCTATTTATAGTCTTGGTTGACATATTATGCAAAGGGATTGCCTTAGGATATCGAGTGGCATAATCCACTATTACGAGAATATACTGATGACCACGAGGAGACTTTAACAAGGGCCCAACTAGATCCATGGCTATCCTGTCAAATGGGACCTCTATAACAGGCATGGACACTAGGGGTTTGTAAAAATGGCATCTGGTAGCATGATACTGGCACTCAGGGCAGAAAGAACAATCTCAGACACATGTTATACACCCTGGGCCAAAAGAGCTACTGAAAAGTCCTCTCAGTGGTCTTTCTAGCCCCTATGTGATGTGACCATGAGCTAGGTACAATGTGGTTCTCCTATACGGCTGGGGAACCATGAGCTTTTCTACCACATCCTCACCCCTTTTTGTCACTTGGTACAAGATCTCATTGCAGAGGGACATGTATGGGAATGTAAGGGTCTACTGGTTCCCCAATGTTAACTTTTCACATTTTCTCTGGTTCTTATCAAGATGGGGCAAAAAGACATGGGTCTGCGGGTTTCGAGGTCACACCTGCAGCCAGCATATCACCAGGATGATCAACTGGCTCTATACCATTCACATCCATGACCGTACCAGAGTCCCATAATTTTCAGAAATGGGGAAAGTCCCTATTATAGCATCATGTACTAAGGAGGTTACCACTCCCACATAAACAATAGCTGTGCCACAAGGGGTCTCAAAATTCACTTCAGCGGTTGTCACCATGTATGCAAGTTACACCAACAATTGTTTGCTGGAACTTTAAAGCACTGAGTCTAACACTCTTCACATACATAGTTCACACATGTGCTTTTCGGGCTCAGCCAAAGGTGCAACAGTACAGGCTAACCTGGCAAAGTAAGAAATTCTGCAACATTCAAAGACAGCATCACATTGCATGGGCATCTTGAACAACTGGGCAATTAGCTACTACATTTTCTGGCATTCCTAAAACATTTGATGACATGACTGTCAAGTCCTTTATGTGGCTGATACCTTTCTGGCCCCACTTTGGACCGAGCGCTCACAGTCTCTTAATTTTTTATTTCTCTTAACCGCCAAGGACCCTTTTCCCACAGATCAGTCTTACCAGGTTTCACAGGAGTGTGCTTGTGTGGATCTAGGGGTAGCTGCAGTGTAGCCAGTAGTTCTTCTGCCACCAGATACCTTTCCACCATATCCACTAGCTGGTCAGCTGTCTCAGGATCCCCATGGCTCATCCAATTGCGCTAAGTCATGGACAGGGACCTCAAATAACTGTCCATGACAACTTTTTCCACCATCCAGGGTCCAGTTAATGTCTCTAGTTGTAACCAGTTTTTGGTCAAGGGGATGAGGTTGTGCATTTGCGAGCTGGGAGGTTTGGCATGTAGTACACCAAGCGATACACATGTTGTGCCCAGACCGACAGCATAACACCAAGGCGAGTCAGAATTTCTGTTTTTAGTTTTTCATAGTTCAAAGCTTCTGCAATGCTTAAATCAAAAAAGGGTACCAGCAGACAGGCGCACTGTAGGCCAAATCTCCCGATTGTCCTTTCAAATGTGACCAGATACGCCTCCACATCATCTGTAATTTTTTAAGGAAATGACTAGCCTGTATGGAGCTGGAGCTGGTTGGGACTTTTGTAGAACTATTTTCAGGCCGTGCTGAAAAATGCTGCAACGCATCTTTAAGAATCTCATGGTCCTGGTGCTGCTGCCTCCCTATCTCCTTAACCTCCAATTGATGTTGCCTGGTTGCTTCTTACTGGACCTTGGTGGCTTCCTGCTGTGCTGTTGTCACTTGTAGCAAGGCCTTAATTGTGTCCTATATGTTGTTGGGTTTTTCCAACAATTTTGTAGCCACTTTCACCCAGGACATCTATCATTACTGGTTTCCCCCCAAAAATAAAAAGTTGGGTCTGGCCTTTTAACTGTACAGGTTTCCACAACCATGCAGACAAAGCACCACTTGGCCTTGCTTCTGTGTGTGAAGCATGACAGCTCCCACCATGTCACATTAATAAAGCCTCTGCAGAGTATTGCACCTGCAGTTTTACTCTGTGCCATATCTTTAGCTTCAGTCCAGGCACACATTACTTTTTGCAGGGCTCTCAAAGCTACTGCTCCCTTCACTGATGTGCAGATCATGCAAGCTAATTCTCCACCACGTTGTAACAGGGTCAGGGGAACAGGTACCATAACCTGGGGTACATTAGATGGCAGGATGCAGCAGTTGAGAGATCACACCAGTCCAGTTTGGTACAACTGGCCTTAACCAGTTTTATTGTGCAAAAACACCCACACAACTGATAGCTCTAATTAGCCTTCTGTGAGACTAAAAGCCCAAAGACTCGAACTGGGCCTAGATGAATGGAGAAGCATCCCTCTCTTCTGACATCCAACCCCATGACCATAATCCAGTTCTTAGCAAATCCCAAAACTCCCAGCAGTACCAACACAATATTGTGAGATGGTGAGGGAGATTTGAAGGGAAGTTGGTGACTCTGAAAAGAGGGCAGATGATGAATTCTTAGACATGTTGAGCTTTCTTTGACTGAGTAATTGTTTGTAGCCATGTGCGTAGACAAGCAGTAATAGATGCATGGAATAAACTCACATTAAAGGAGTAGTGCACCATCACCTCAAGCCTCTGTAATAGATGTGACTAGAGGAGCTCTACTGAAGAGGACAAGGTTTATTGTCTGTGAGCGCACAGCAGGTATCACCTGTCAGAGGCTAGAGAAGCTCTGTGTGCAGAACGGCTTATGTCAATTTTAAATGTTCTTTTACTGTATATCAGTAATACATTTAATAAATAATAAATTAATTGAATGATCGTTGTATACTGTATTTGCCTTATAATTAAAATGCCTATTTATGTACAGTTCTGCTTAATAATAAAAATAAACCTTCTGAATACTTTGCAGTTAATGAGCTTTTGCCAGTTTCTTAATGTCACTTAAAATTCAGTTTTGAGTAGCTTTCCATGAGATGGGCATTAGTCCAGTATTCGTTACGTCTGGAACGGAATACTGCCCACTGCCCCCACCATCCCCAATGTCTGCTGGTGTCCAGTGATGATCTCTGATCACCAGTTAGCATGTTGTCAATCGAATCGAAAAGATGGAGCATCCTCAGACAAGGGCTGACATCAGAGGAGCCGGTGGATCGGGCAGATCACGGGTTACATCCAAATAATATTTGTATTAATCATTTAAGTTATGACAATCCATTCTTAAAATATAAATATTGTAAACAGCTTAGAACATAGTGTTATGTGTGGGTGTACTGTTTAAAGAAAGTACTTCACGTAGACCAGTGGTACTCAAACTCGGTCCTCAGAACCTGTTTACCAGGTCACCATTAGAACTTTAAAATGTGACAGTTGGTAACACACCTGCACACTTACTGGTGTTCTGGAAATTGTAAACTGTTTGGGGACCCAAGGACTGAGTTTGAGAATGACTGCTATATTGGGAGACTTAAGGCTAAATTTACTATGCAGTGAACTATTCTTTCCCAATACTTAAAAAAGTTACCTTCTGTAAAAGCATCTCTCCTGCTGAAAGAATGTTTGGCGTTGGCAATTGTGACTTACAGTATTGATAGTCAAAAAGGCATTTAAAAAGTTACATCATTGGATAATTTATACCCAACAATGATTTATACAAATCATAGAAAACTAGAATATATTGAGCCTGCCTTCTTTTCGTTTCACTTGATCCTCACAGACTGGGAAACAAAAATGTCAGCACAGATTTATTTATCGCATAGCTTCATACATGAACATCCTGATAGTCCTGAAATATTTCCAGTCTTCGCGGGAGACAAGATAATAGGAATTCCTAATTACAACGGAAGAATCTTCTTTCCGAAGGGTCCGCGGTCTCTGAAGATCTTCTGGGCAGTGACCCTTGTACACCCCGGGTTAAGACTAGTAGAACTCACCAGCAGGTCTTTTTCCTATAATAGCTGCTTTTCCCATAAGACGTGATGTGCCTACCAGTACTGGGATGCCACCAGAAGTTACACCACTGGTGGTAGTAGGAGCTTATCCTCAGAGTGACCCGAGTCAATGCCGATAGAATGAAAGGCTCAAAGAAGAGAGGAGCTGCTCAAAGACAAAAGACAAGAAAAAGAGATTGGTACTGTACTATAGTTCCTGGGAAAAACAGGGAGATCCAAAGAAGTAATGACTAGATTGTGAGGTTGAGGACAATACAGGAGTAAGAAGGTCTAGAAAGCAGTGGGGGTATGTGAGCGCATGACAGGGAGAGTTCAGAACCAGCAGATGGAATTACTGGAAATGGTAGCACAAGAGAAAGAGAACACAGAATAACACAAAACAGTATTATAAATTGTCGGGAGGTAGAATTAGCAAGGATAGCAAACAATCAATGTGACAGGTTGTGCAACTGGCACGGGGCTGGACACAGGAACTCCGCCGAAGACGTTAGTAAGGTAACCAGGCAGTGGAATCCACAAGCTAGAACTAGAACCAACTGTTAAGGGCTCCCGCTGCAGCCAGGAACTATGATTAGCAAGGAATGAGAGGCAGACACCGGGAGCAGGAGCCAATAACACACTGAGCCCAGCCAAGCCTCCCTTAATTGATTATTCTGTGGAGCTGCTCTGCTGCACGTTCCACAGACGCCTGTTTCCCCAGCAACCCCGACCGCGCACTGGCTCAGCGTCCTGTTGCCATGGAGCCGGCAGCCAGGGATCGTAAGTTCGGAAGTGTCCGGTCACTTAGCAATGACCGGATGCTGTAAAAGTCACAGGCCGCGGTGGCTCATGACACCTAGCCCTGATCTGTCTATACAGACCAACAAACTTTCACTCTTGATTATATGATTTTAAAGAACTTCAAGATTCTAAACTAGTGGGGCATTTTGGGTATATATGATCATTCAATTACACATGTTCTATAATAGTAATGTGGACTACTTATAAAAGAGGAACTAAGACTAACATGAACGCTTGCAAAAGCTATGCTGGAAATCTAGTTCTACTCCTCTTGTCATTTTGGAACCTTTACCCATCCCTTAAGAGCAGTTGTCCCACCTATTTATGGATTTTATCAGCGGATTGTGAACTTCTAAAAATGATTCTGTTATGTGAGCCACTGTGGATTACGTCAGTAACATGTGCCACATTTTGCAAAATTATGGTTTGTTGTTTAAGTATTTAAATATTATGATATATGATATTATGATATTTCCACTAATAATGTTATAGAGGGTTTCAGTTTCCAAATTTTAGAAGGCTTTTCTGCAAGCTCCTCCGTATCCATTTATCTCCTCATCAGTGCCATCTTAACGTACAGGCACACTGGTCAGCGACCCACAATTCTAAGGGCCTCTGAGCATTCTCTAACTGCCTACCTGCCTGCAGACATACAGTGAATGGTTATCAGCATGCTGCTTGGTGAATGGCTGGAACTAGTCACAAGAGTGCTGACAGCCATCACTGTGTGGAGAGACAATGCAAGACCGCAGGAGGGGCATGTTATTATTTTTTTTAAATTGGTTCCTGTGACTGGGTGGGTTGGGGCCCCAATGCATTGCATTGCCCAGGGCCTGCAATACTGTTAAAACAGCCCTGACTGTAGACAAGCTTCAGAATATTCAAAATAACTACATTCAAATTGTTTCTAGCAGCAGTAGGCAGGCTGTGCCTCTGCCACTTTTGCAAACATGATGGGATTTGTAGTTCATCAACAACTCGCAAGGCATAGGATACATAAGCTTGTTTTACAGTTTAGACTAGACTCTAGTCATATGCAACTCTTAGCCTCCTATTTTTCAGTCATCATCATTTAAGCTTGGTTCTAAACCGTTCTGTATTGCCTGTCTTTTGGGAGTTTACATTAGTATTTAGTAAAAAATATTTGATAAATATATGGAGTTGTGTAAAACTAGAGATGAAAATTTAGCAGATTTTGCAACTTGTGAAACTAGTTAATAAAATGGTGTATTTAGATAATGTAGTGTTTCTTTCAATAATGTTTGTGTATATCCGCATTAGTCTGTATGTTATACCGTAGTTTTGTTTAACTTAGATGTGCCTAGGCTAGAGAGGTATACACTTTCTGTTGTGTTATTGCACCATCTACTGGTCAAGAGCTAAAACAGCTCTAACCAGTTTATCACATATTTATCACAATATGTATTTTTAATGATCATTTTTTTCATTTAAATTTGCAAAGTGAAAATTAATATTTTCACACAATTTACTAGAGAGATGGTGAAGAGCTGGAACCAGTGTGTCAGTGTAAAGCTATTCCTGGTTTGGACCTCAGCGCGGGGCGGGTATTTATTTATTATTATTTATTTATTTATTAACAGTTTCTTATATAGCGCAGCAAATTCCATTGTGTTTTGCAACTGGACACAATGATAAACCAAAACTGGGTAATAACAAACAGTCATAGAGGTAGGAAGACCCTGCTCGTAAGCTTACAATCTATAGGGAAATAGGCATTGATACACAATGATAGGTGTTATCTATTGCATAGTTGTCCACCAAATTGCAAAGGTTCTTGGTGGGCTGCATGATATCACATCACAGCAATGATCAACCAGGGTCAGGAGGAAGGGAAAGTGAAGAAGAGAAAATATGTGGAGGATATGTGTGGACTGTACAGTGGGGCTATAATTGTATAGGAAAGTTTATGAAGGTTATGTGAGCAGTTTGGGCATTTGATAAGCTTGCCTGAAGAGGTAAGTTTTCAGGGAAAGCTTTAAGGTTTGGAGACTAGAGGAGAGTCTTATTGTGCATAGTAGGGCATTCCACAGAGTTGGTGCAGCACAAAGAAAGTCCCGCAGTCGTGCATGGGAGCGAGTAATAAGTGTGGTTGAGAGATTTAGCACTTATGAAGAGCGAAAAGGTCAGGTTGGGATATATTCTGAGATAAGCAAATATATATACATAGGTGTAGTTTGGTTAATAGCCTTGTATGTGAGTAAAAGTATTTTATATTGAATATGGTAGAATACAAGTAACCAATGGAGGGACTGACATAGTGGATCTGCAGAACATCTAGCGAGGAAGATTAGCCTCGCAGCCGCATTCAGAATGAATTATAGTGGAGAGAGTCTCTTTTTGATAAGACCAGTAAGAAGACTATTGTAATAATCAATGCAGGAGATATTGAGAGCATGGATTAGAGTTTTGTATAAGTTATGGTCACATTTTCGATATGTTTTTAAGATGCATGTAAAATGATTTTGTAACCCTACATAGGGATTGTATATATATATATTCTTTATTGTATGTATAGTATTTATTTATTATTTATTGCATGAACTATAAAGCGATAAATGCATTAACATAGATTGAAGGGACCATTTATGCAAGCGAATAGAAGGTTCAAGAAAAAGGCACCACGAGCCCTGGGCAGGCACCCACAAGAGGAGCAGTTGGCAATTACCGGAGGAGAGGGGATATATAGTGCTGCAGGGAGGAGAGCGCGGTGGTCTGCTGTGTTGGATGGAGCTAGGAGAGGTTCAGGATCGGGACGGAGGAGATTGTTGTGCCAGACCAGGAGGCATCTGACCCCGACTCACAGAATCTCACGCTGACTTACTTACCCAATAGGAGCGGTGCGGTGTTCAGATCCGGAGCGCAACGAGCGGCACAAAGGGGAAGCATACAGCCAGCCAGCAGCTGAGCTGCCACAGCAAAGACAGCAAAGGCGGAGGACGGAGAGAGGAGGTGACGCAGGGATGCCACGGAGGGGAAGACTCAGGGTGAAGACTGTCAGATTGACGCACCCCCAGAGCTGCAGCTCCTCCTCTGAGTGACAGCGCCAGCAACCTGCCTCTTGTGTGAGTACAGTACAATAGTACAGTGTATGCTGGTCACAGCGTTAGTCACAGCTATTGATAGAAGCCCGCATAGCCCGCATTGATACAAGCCCCATATCCTACAGTGTTAAGCAGGAAAAGGGGAGCAGCAGCTTGAGAGGACGTAGACATATGCAGGCAGCGCATAACTGGCACAGTAACTGTCATACTGTGAAAGGACCAGAGTACATCTGCTAGTGAGTCTTCACGCCAGCAAGAGGCTGGGGGAGCTTAGTGATCCAATTCAGCTATAGTGCCAGGGAGAGAGGATTTACCAGATCAAACTTATCAATTACCACCATATTATAATATCCCTTGCGAGCCGCCAGGAATGGGCAACAAATATTACAGCAAACATTAAGGTGACTGTATTATTTTGTAACCACCCATTACCTTTAGATGAGGTCACCATCAAATTGGCGGTTATGATAATACTGAGTGCCTCCACCCAATCTAAATTTCTAGGCTCACCTGGGTAAGCCTAAATCACACCTTTACTTGAAAGTATTAGCATTAAACTAATCTGGTTTATTTGGAGTGAAATTAACTTACACACATACATAGGCTACCTTTCCTTTCTTCTTTCAGGTCGCCAACTTCCGGATGAGAATCGACATGGTAAGTATAAGTACAATTTTAATACTTGAAAAGTTCTATTAAAATCAGCTAAAATAATACAGCGAGATCAATATACCATTCAAATATAATAATATACTCTCTTCGTCTTTCCTTTCTACTTCCTATACCAAGTAGATGCAGCTAAATCACAAACACATCAGAATTACAAAGTAGTATCTAAACACACGTAGAGTGTAGGAATGTATTGGCCAATACTTGAATACCCGGGTATTTTGATCAATACGAGTTATATCAGTAAATACACCGTCTCTAACTGCAGTATTAACGTTGGGGCCCTCGCTGCAACAACTATATTCTTGTATCCGTCCTTCGAGTACTAATATAGGGTAATTAGTGTAGTTTAATGTTCTCCTCTATATAATTCGATCCTTCTCTATAAAATACTGTAAGTCCGGAGGAAGGGATATGCAGCTACTGTTACTTCGATGCAGAATTCGGGAAAGCCTTTTATTGGTTGTGGCATTACACCTCGCTCTGAGTCTAGAGTTCGTTAGTTTTGTTGCCACACCTATTATGAATAAATTTGCTGATGCACTTGCCAATCACTCTATATTTGTCCACTAGAGTCTAGGCCGCCACCTTATATCTGGCATGAAACGGAGGGGTACTAATAGACATAAAGAGTATAGTCGTCACTTTAGAATTTGTTATAACTGGTATTATTAACCACTAGGGGCACCTTGTAATGAATATCCTAAACCGGTGGTAGTAAATTAGTTCAGTCTATTAAGTCCACCTTTCCTGGCACTATATTTGGCTTGTATCACTTTACTCCCCCAACCTCGGGATGGGTATGATGTCTCATTAGCAGATGCCTGTGCCCTCTCACTTGACAGTTGTTATGCCAGTTAGGTGCTGTGCATGTCCTCTCGCTCCTGCTGTGTCCTTTCTCTAACTTAGCACTGCGGGAGAGATGGGGCTCATGTCTACACAACATACATATTTATCAATAGCTGTGCTGTGCTTGGGGCTCTGACTGTCAATGGCATAGACTGGGCTATCTTCATAGGATCACACTGGGATTTGCTTAAGCGGGGCTGCAATACTGTACTCACATACAGTTGTCACACTTGTAGGAGGGGACCGCCTCTCTGGGGCGTTACTTTGCTATTCTCCTCCATGCTTCTCTGCCTCCAGCATACCCCTGAACACCTCTCTCTGTCCTCCGTCCCTGCAGCGGCTTGATCACTGGCGGCTGTACGCATCTCTGTAACACCGCTCAGTGCGCTCCTGATCCAGACACTGTGCCCCTTGGATGGGGTAAGTAGCTAATTGGAGTTGAAGCCAAGTGTCGCTTAAACTGGCACAACACTCGCCTCCGACGACACACTTGCCTCCCTCGACACTCGCCTCCGCTCCCATCCTGATCCTCTGCCAACCTCAACTGACAAAACGGACGTAACAGAATTCCTCCGCGCTCCTCCTCCAGCAGCTATGTATATCCTCTCTCCTCCGTGAACCGTCCTTACAGCGCGTCCCAGAGCTTTTGGTGCCTTGAACCTTCTACCCCTTCCACATGCAGAAATAGTCCACCAATTCATGCCAATACATCTATAGATTTAGTATTTATACGATAAACAGTAAACAAATAACATATACTATGCATTCAACAAGGAAATAGATATATATATATATTAATCCCCATCTCTATATATATGGTTACACTCATATATGGGGTTACACTCTCCCCCTGGTGAGTCCATCTAAACATATTGACTGGGATCATCACTTCGCCTATTCTATTACCTCCACAATACTTACCCCCCTGATCGTATGTAAGCATAAGGGGGGGCGTCTTTGTCGTACTGGCCTATCTATCCATTCTCTGGCACTGTTTTCTCCCTCCGAAGGTGGATAATGGACACCACTTTCCCGCATATCACTGCCCTCTTCAAACAGATGGTTACTGCCAGCAGCTAGTAGGTCCAAATATGTAACTTCTTGCTGATTGACAGGATCTGGAATATCCTCTATCCCTTCCATATCTTCCCCTTGATCTATGGTTTGCTCTTTAAAATAACACCCATGACCTTCCTCTTCCTCTTCTACATTATTTCCGCCATCCAGGAAGTTGGCCAGCTGGTTTGGTTTGTTTACTGGTCCCCTTCCTTGTGCACTTTCGATATCCTGTTCACCTGATTCTTCTTTCCCCATTCGAACTTCTCGCCCAATGGGCAGTAGGTGTTGTCTATGATAAGTTAGGATCCCTCCTTGTCCATCCTCCCGCATTATTCTATACACAGGTAGATTGACAAACTTTTCCACCACTACGTAGGGGTCTTCTTTCCACCTGTTAGCAATTTTAAACTTTCTCGGTATCCCTAGTTGCCGGAGTAATACCCTGTCCCCAGGGGCTAACACATGGTCTCGCACTTTTCGATCATATTGGGTCTTATTCTTTTCTCCACTCTTATAAGCTGCTTGTGTAGCTAGTTCATAAGCTCTCTTCAACTCCTCCCTTAACTTTCTTACATACTTCACATGTATGCTGTAGGAGCTTTCACCCGAAGAAACCCTTAGACTCACGTCTATTGGGAGCTTAGCTTCTCTTCCAAACATTAGGTAATAGGGCGAGTATCCCGTAGTGTCATTGTGAGTACAGTTGTAGGCATGTATCAATCGGTCAATGTATCTCTTCCAATGGCTCTTATTCAATGGGCTCAACGTTCCTAACATATTCAAAAATGTCCTGTTGAATCTTTCCGGTTGCAGATCACCTTGAGGGTGATATGGGGTAGTTCTGGACTTCACAATCCCACACATCGCACAGAGGTCTTTAATCAGTTTACTTTCGAAGTCTCTACCCTGGTTAGAGTGTATTCTATTCGGAAGCCCATAGTGAATGAAGAATTTACTCCAAAGGGTATTTGCCACAGTAGATGCCTTCTGATTCGGCGTTATATATGCCTGGGCATATCTAGTAAAGTGGTCTGTCACTAGCAGGATGTTACATTTCTTCCCGAAATCTATTTCCAAAGTCAGAAAGTCTATGCACACCAAATCCATTAGGCCATTACTTTTGATGTTCACCAAGGGAGCCACCTTAGCTGGCATTGTTTTTCTTATGGTACACTTTCCGCATGTTTTGCAATACCTGTCTACTTCCAACTTCATACTTGGCCAGTAGAATCGATTAGTTACTAGTTTCAGAGTCTTATCAAACCCCAGATGACCGTGTTGGTCATGCAGGGCGTGCATAACTCTAAGATGATGTACTCTGGGTAATACAAGTTGGATTCTCTCCCTACCATCCCTTTGTTCAGTGCACCTATATAGCATTCCCTTTCTCACTACTAAATTCTTCCTCTGTCTCTTTAATAGACGTACTTCATCCGTCCACTCCGGTGTCCATCTCACAGCTTTTTCCTTTGTGGCACCTGGCATCACCCATTGTATACAGGGATCATGAAGCTGCTCCTGTTTGAGCTGATACTCCTTCAGCATGGGTAGCCCTTCCAACTCCATCTGGCTAATCCAGCAATACGATAACGGCAAAGCTTCAGAGGGTACACCTAGTGCGCTCACTGCCTCGCTCACCATATTGTTACTTGCTCTCATAGAGTGGCACATCCCTCGAACCTCTCCAGCTGGTATCCCAATCCATTCCTCATTATCACTTCTCTCCACCCACTGTCCCGGGATTCTCGACTGAGAGTCTGCATCTATATTGCTCACTCCAGGGCGGTATTTTATTGAAAAGTCATACAGTGACAATGCCGCTAGCCAACGGTGTCCAGTCACATCTAATTTTGCGGTGGTTTGTACATAAGTTAGTGGGTTGTTGTCGGTATGTACCTCGAATTTCACTCCATATAAATAATCATGGAATTTATCAACCACACACCACTTCAGAGCCAGAAATTCCAATTTGTGTGCAGGGTAATTCCTCTCACTATCAGACACACCTCTACTAGCAAATGACACAGGTCTTAATCTATCCAGGTGCTGCTGGTACAGTACTCCCCCAAGGCCACTTATGGATGCGTCAATGTGGAGTACATATGGCAGGCTGGGATTAGCATATGCTAACACTGGAGCTTCCGTTAGTCTTTCCTTCAGCGTTACAAATGCAGCCTCACACTCCTGCGTCCATCTGTCTCCAAATAGTTCGGTGGGCCTGTGAAGCTCTCTCATTGGTAGACCCTTAGCCTTCTTCCTCGTGCCTGAAGACAGATATCCTTTGGTCAAGTCGGTTAGTGGTTTCACCAGAGCAGAGTAGTGCGGTACAAATCTGCGGTAATACCCACCGAATCCCAGGAAAGATCTCAACTCCCTCAATTTTGATGGACGAGGCCAGTTTTTTTACAGCCTGCACTTTGTCTGGGTCTGTGGCCACCCCATCCCGACTCAAAATGTGTCTCAGGTACTTGACCCGCGACTGACACAGATGACATTTATCCAACGACAACTTCAGCCCTCCTTCCAGTAGCCTATCAAGGACCTTAAGGAGGCAACGATTATGTTCCTCACTAGTGGCTCCAAATACAATGATGTCATCTAAATAAACTATTACTTCTCGGTAGTTCATATCTCCGATAATTTTTTCCATGGTCCGCTGGAATGTAGCCGGTGCTCCCTTCACTCCTTGAGGCATGTGTAAAAACTCGAAGAATCCCAGTGGACATATAAATGCCGTTTTCTCTCGATCCTCTGGATGCATGGGTATTTGGTAGTACCCGTTTCTTAGATCCAGCACAGAGAATAACACACTCCCCTGTAAGCAGTCTAGCACCTATTCTATTCTGGGCACTGTGTATTGATCGGATACTGTGCGTTGATTCAGCGTCCTATAATCTATGCACATGCGGATCTTTCCATTTTTCTTTTGTGCAATGACTATCGGGGAAGCGTAAGGGCTTTTGGCCTCCATTATCACTTGGTTTTCCAGCAGACCTTTCAGATGATTCCTTACGTCTTCAAAGTCTGCTGGTGCTATCCGTCGAGAGCGTTCTCGAAATGGCGTATTATCAGTGAGCTTTATACAATGCTCCACTCCCCTTGCTGTTCCCAGATCCCACTCTCCAGTAGAAAAGACCTGTCTTCTAGCCTCCAATTCCGTGACCAAATGGGACTTCTCCTCAATCCCAAATTCACTTTCCAGAAAGCAGACGTCAAATATACTCTTATTCCTTGGGGGGTTTTCCTCAGGGATAACAATATGAGGATGACGATACATCAGCTTGTTCCTCTTCTCTCTTGAGCCAGTTCATAAGAATCGGGTAAATTCGGGTATTAGTTCCGATAATTATTGGGGGTTCACCCCTGCCTTCAGGGACTTCCGGACAGACCAGCGCGATTAAGGGCACCTGCAGTTTCTCATTCTCTTCTCCTTCTCGCTGACAGACCTCTAAATTGATGACAATATACCCCAGGTAGGGATATTTCTCCACACTCAATCCCCATATTATTAGCCCGGATAATGGTTGAATGGGGGTGTCAGATAGGTACCTTCAGTACCAATTTTCAAATACAATTGAGACTTGCGAGCCACTATCAAACAGAACTTTACAATGATGTCCATTGATAGTAGCAGCTAGTATTGGAGCAGGTCCCAACAATCCTTCTGGCAGGGCCCCATTCCACCACGTGCTCCCCATCGCACAGCGTCCAACTTCTAGGAGGCCTGTGTGGGGTCCACGGGCCTCCCTTGTCCGTTTCCTCGACTCTGAGCTTCATTGTTAGTGGTACTGGAAGGAACACTGAGTGTCCGAGGGGAGCTTCGATTGAAGTTACATTCAAAAGCCCTGTGTCCTAGTCTTCCACATTTAAAACATCCTCTAGTATTGAAATTACTTCTTCTTCCACCACTTGATGTAGCTTCACTAGGGGTATGGGCGGTGCCTTAAAGAGGACTATTGATGCTCTGTGTAGCAATAAATTGTTCTATCCTTTTATTCTGTTCCTCTATTAATTTTAGGAGTTTATCCTCCAACGTGTGACTCTCTGTCGTTGATTGCACCACCTTGACTTTCTTTATTGTTTTTTCTCTCATGTCGATCAATACTTCTTCTTGCTTTACCTCTTTTAATAACTCATTAAACCCAAGGGGCGGTTCTTTCACTCCGGAGCACCTTGATTTCTGGGCTACCGGGTCTGTCGTCAGTGCACCCCTTAGTATCTGTCTCATGCGACTCTTATCGACATCATCTCTAGCAATTTCTCCTTTATCCATGATCTTGTACAACAATTTATCTATTCTGATGACATATACACTTAGTTTTTCTCCGGGCTCCTGGAATGTATGGTGTAATCGAGACATAAGGTCTCCTACGTCCTCCAATGTACCGTATGCGTAATCTAATGCTTCTAAGTAAGTTTCTAGAGTAGCATTGGGGTTGCTTCTTCTGGCCGCCTGTACTATCCCCATAGCAGGGCCCCGCAAGCTCTCCACTACACGTTGCCGCTTTATTTTGTCTGGGCATTGCCATTCCTCCGCTTGTTGGATGGCGGCTTCCTTCCAGGCTTCATATGCCTCTTCCCCCGTAGGTACTGGTACGATGCCCGAGAATATTCTTAGTCTTCGGTAGCTCCCCTCATAGTGCCATCGTTACAGCTGCGAGACTACTCGGTCTACCATCGTCTCAAATTGCCCTCCATCTACCTGGGCAGGAGTACTACTTTCCCTTCTAACATCACCTTTTTCAGTCAAATCCAATGGAGATGCCCCTGATATAAGAGCACCGATTGCCTCCTCGTCTCTGGCCCTTGGTCCAATGATAGACCACCTTCTCCCAGTCTCTTCATCAGCCATTACCATAAGCGGGATCAAGTTGACATCTAACTCTCTTTCAGTCTCCACTAACATGGCAATCTTTCCTCCTAGCTCTCCATCCCGTTTATCCACTATACTGGGCCCAACTACCTCGTATAGGGTGGCCACTGTCCCCAATACAAATTCATCAGTGACATTCGAAAAGTCTCCTCCCACCCCTATATATCTCT
Source organism: Pseudophryne corroboree (assembly GCF_028390025.1). Classification (NCBI taxonomy): domain Eukaryota; kingdom Metazoa; phylum Chordata; class Amphibia; order Anura; family Myobatrachidae; genus Pseudophryne; species Pseudophryne corroboree. The sequence continues at coordinate 204,022,357 of NC_086453.1, read as the reverse complement.
TAGGGTTCACTCCTTTCCTTTGACACCAACTATAAACGTATTCCCCTGTCAACATTTCCATTCCTTTATTTAAATAATACAAATACTGTGAAGTGTATGTAAAGGAATAGTGACCGCATTAATGAAAGACCTCTAGTGAAATGCGCTACTGGATCTCAGCAGTGCCTCCATTTGTAACCACCCATTACCTTTAGATGAGGTCACCATCAAATTGGCAGTTATGATAATACTGAGTGCCTCCACCCAAGCTAAATTTCTAGGCTCGCCTGGGTAAGCCTAAATCACACCTTTACTTGAAAGTATTAGCATTAAACTAATCTGGTTTATTTGGAGTGAAATTAACTTACATACATACATAGACTACCTTTCCTTTCTTCTTTCAGGTCGCCAACTTCCAGATGAGAATCGACATGCTAAGTATAAGTACAATTTTAATACTAGAAAAGTTTTATTAAAATCAGCTATAATAATACAGCGAGATCAATATACCATTCAAATATAATAATATACTCTCTTCGTCTTTCCTTTCTATTTCCTATACCAAGTAGATGCAGCTAAATCACAAACACATCAGAATTACAGAGTAGTATCTAAACACACATAGAGTGTAGCAATGTATTGGCCAATACTGGAATAACCGGGTATTTTGATCAATACGAGTTATATCAGTAAATACACCGTCTCTAACTGCAGTATTAACGTTGGGGCCCTTGCTGCAACAACTATATTCTTGTATCCGTCCTTCGAGTACTAACATAGGGTAATTAGTGTAGTTTAATGTTCTCCTCTATATAATTCTATCCTTCTCTATAAAATACTGTAAGTACGGAGGAAGGGATATGCAGCTACTGTTACTTTGATGCACAATTCGGGAAAGCCTTTTATTGGGCTGTGGCATTACACCTCGCTCTGAGTCTAGAGTTCGTTAGTTTTGTTGCCACACTTATTATGAATAAATTTGCTGATGCACTTGCCAATTACTCTATATTTGTCCACTAGAGTCTAGGCCGCCACCTTATATCTGGCATGAAACAGGGGTACTAATAGATATAAAGAGTATAGTCGTCACTTTAGAATTTGTTATAACTGGTATTATTAACCACTAGGGGCGCCTTTTAATGAATATCCTATACCGGTGGTAGTAAATTAGTTCAGTCTATTAAGTCCACCTTTCCTGGCACTATATTTGGCTTGTATCACTTTACTCCCCCAACCTCGGGATGGGTATGATGTCTCACTAGCAGATGCCTGTGCCCTCTCACTTGACAGTTGTTATGCCAGTTAGGTGCTGTGCATGTCCTCTCGCTCCTGCTGTGTCCTTCCTCTAACTTAGCACTGCGGGAGAGATGGGGCTCATGTCTGCACAACATACATATTTATCAATAGCTGTGCTGTGCTTGGGGCTCTGACTGTCAATGGCATAGCCTGGGCTATCTTCATGGGATCACACTGGGATTTGCTTAAGCGGGGCTGCCATACTGTACTCACATACAGTTGTCACACTTGTAGGAGGGGACCGCCTCTCTGGGGCGTTACTTTGCTATTCTCCTCCATGCTTCTCTGCCTCCAGCATACCCCTGAACACCTCTCTCTGTCCTCCGTCCCTGCAGCGGCTTGATCACTGGCGGCTGTACACGTCTCTGTAACACCGCTCAGTGCGCTCCTGATCCGGACACTGTGCCCCTTGGATGGGGTAAGTAGCTAATCGGAGTTGAAGCCAAGTGTCTCTTAAACTGGCACAACACTCGCCTCCGACGACACACTTGCCTCCCTCGACACTCGCCTCCGCTCCCGTCCTGATCCTCTGGCAACCTCAACTGACAAAACGGACGTAACAGAATTCCTCCGCGCTCCTCCTCCAGCAGCTATGTATATCCTCTCTCCTCCGTGAACCGTCCTTACAGCGGGTCCCAGAGCTTGTGGGGCCTTGAACCTTCTACCCCTTCCACATGCAGAAATAGTCCCCCAATTCATGCCAATACATCTATAGATTTAGTATTTATACAATAAACAGTAAACAAATAACATATACTATGCATTCAACAAGGAAATAGATATATATATATATATATATATTAATCCCCATCTCTATATATATATGGTTACACTCATATATGGGGTTACACTCTCCCCCTGGTGATTCCATCTAAACATATTGACTGGGATCACCACTTCGCCTATTCTATTACCTCCACAATACTAACCCCCCTTTTTTTTTATACAACCGGTAAGTATTAAAAATAAGGCCAAGGGGATGCAGAGTTAGAGTGGGTTACCCTAGGGACTACCAACAGAAACCCTAACTGATCGTATGTAAGCATAAGGGGGGCATCTTTGTCACACTGGCCTATCTATCCTTTCTCTGGCACTGTTTTCTCCCTCCGAAGGTGGATAATGGTCACCACTTTCCCGCATATCACTGCCCTCTTCAAACAGATGGTTACTGACAGCAGCTAGTAGGTCCAAATATGTAACTTCTTGCTGATTGACAGGATCTGGAATATCCTCTATCCCTTCCATATCTTCCCCTTGATCAATGGTTTGCTCTTTAAAATAACACCCATGACCTTCCTCTTCCTCTTCTACATTATTTCCGCCATCCAGGAAGTTGGCCAGCTGGTTTGGTTTGTTTACTGGTCCCCTTCCTTGTGCACTTTCGATATCCTGTTCACCTGATTCTTCTTTCCCCATTCGAACTTCTCGCCCAATGGGCAGTAGGTGTTGTCTATGATAAGTTAGGATCCCTCCTTGTCCATCCTCCCGCATTATTCTATACACAGGTAGATTGACAAACTTTTCCACCACTACGTAGGGGTCTTCTTTCCACCTGTTAGCAATTTTAAACTTTCTCGGTATCCCTAGTTGCCGTAGCAATACCCTGTCCCCAGGGGCTAACACATGGTCTCGCACTTTCCGATCATATTGGGTCTTATTCTTTTCTCCACTCTTATAAGCTGCTTGTGTAGCTAGTTCATAAGCTCTCTTCAACTCCTCCCTTAACTTTCTTACATACTTCACATGTATGCTGTAGGAGCTTTCACCCGAAGAAACCCTTAGACTCACGTCTATTGGGAGCTTAGCTTCTCTTCCAAACATTAGGTAATAGGGCGAGTATCCCGTAGTGTCGTTGTGAGTACAGTTGTAGGCATGTATCAATCGGTCAATGTATCTCTTCCAATGGCTCTTATTCAATGGGCTCAACGTTCCTAACATATTCAACAATGTCCTGTTGAATCTTTCCGGTTGCGGATCGCCTTGAGGGTGATATGGGGTAGTTCTGGACTTCACAATCCCACACATCGCACAGAGGTCTTTAATCAGTTTACTTTTGAAGTCCCTACCCTGGTCAGAGTGTATTCTGTTCGGAAGCCCATAGTGAATGAAGAATTACTCCAAAAGGTATTTGCCACAGTAGATGCCTTCTGATTCGGCGTTATATATGCCTGGGCATATCTAGTAAAGTGCTCTGTCACTAGCAGGATGTTACATTTCTTCCCGGAATCTATTTCCAAAGTCAGAAAGTCTATGCACACCATATCCACTGGGCCATTACTTTTGATGTTCACCAAGGGAGCCACCTTAGTTGGCAATGTTTTTCTTATGATACACTTTCCGCATGTTTTGCAATACCTGTCTACTTCCAACTTCATACTTGGCCAGTAGAATTTATTAGTTACTAGTTTCAGAGACTTATCAAACCCCAGATGACCGTGTTGGTCATGCAGGGCGTGCATAACTCTAAGATGATGTACTCTGGGTAATACAAGTTGGATTCTCTCCCTACCATCCCTTTGTTCAGTGCACCTATATAGCACTCCCTTTCTCACTACTAAATTATTCCTCTGTCTCTTTAATAGACGTACTTCATCCGTCCACTCCGGTGTCCATCTCACAGCTGTTTCCTTTGTGGCACCTGGCATCACCCATTGTATACAGGGATCATGAAGCTGCTCCTGTTTGAGCTGATACTCCTTCAGCATGGGTAGCCCTTCCAACTCCATTTGGCTAATCCAGCAATACGATAACGGCAAAGCTTCAGAGGGTACACCTAGTGCGCTCACTGCTTCGCTCACCATATTGTTACTTGCTCTCGTAGAGTGGCACATCCCTCGAACCTCTCCAGCTGGTATCTCAATCCATTCCTCATTATCACTTCTCTCCACCCACTGTCCCGGGATTCTCGACAGAGAGTCTGCATCTATATTGCTCACTCCAGGTCGGTATTTTATTGAAAAGTCATACAGTGACAATGCCGCTAGCCAACGGTGTCCAGTCGCATCTAGTTTTGCGGTGGTTTGTACATAAGTTAGTGGGTTGTTGTCGGTATGTACCTCGAATTTCACTCCATATAAATAATCATGGAATTTATCAACCACACACCACTTCAGAGCCAGAAATTCCAATTTGTGTGCAGGGTAATTCCTCTCACTATCAGACACACCTCTACTAGCAAATGACACAGGTCTTAATCTATCCAGGTGCTGCTGGTACAGTACTCCCCCAAGCCCACTTATGGATGCGTCAATGTGGAGTACATATGGCAGGCTGGGATTAGCATATGCTAACACTGGAGCTTCCGTTAGTCTTTCCTTCAGCGTTACAAATGCAGCCTCACACTCCTGCGTCCATCTGTCTCCAAATAGTTTGGTGGGCCTGTGAAGCTCTCTCATTGGTAGACCCTTAGCCTTCTTCCTCGTGCCTGAAGACAGATATCCTTTGGTCAAGTCGGTTAGTGGTTTCACCAGAGCAGAGTAGTGTGGTACAAATCTGCGGTAATACCCACCGAATCCCAGGAAAGATCTCAACTCCCTCAATTTTGATGGACGAGGCCAGTTTTTTTACAGCCTGCACTTTGTCTGGGTCTGTGGCCACCCCATCCCAACTCACAATGTGTCCCAGGTACTTGACCCGCGACTGACACAGATGACATTTATCCAACGACAACTTCAGCCCTCCTTCCAGTAGCCTATCAAGGACCCTAAGGAGGCAACGATTATGTTCCTCACTAGTGGCTCCAAATACAATGATGTCATCTAAATAAACTATTACTTCTCGGTGGTTCATATCTCCGATAATTTTTTCCATGGTCCACTGGAATGTAGCCGGTGCTCCCTTCACTCCTTGAGGCATGTGTAAAATCTCGAAGAATCCCAGTGGACATATAAATGCCGTTTTCTCTCGATCCTCCGGATGCATGGGTATTTGGTAGTACCCGTTTCTTAGATCCAGCACAGAAAATAACACACTCCCCTGTAAGCAGTCTAGCACCTATTCTATTCTGGGCACAGTGTATTGATCGGATACTGTGCGTTGATTCAGCGTCCTATAATCTATGCACATTCGGATCTTTCCATTTTTCTTTCGTGTAATGACTATCGGGGAAGCGTAAGGGCTTTTGGCCTCCATTATCACTTGGTTTTCCAGCAGACCTTTCAGATGATTCCTTACGTCTTCAAAGTCTGCTGGTGCTATCCGTCGAGAGCGTTCTCGAAATGGTGTATTATCTGTGAGCTTTATACAATGCTCCACTCCCCTTGCTGTTCCCAGATCCCACTCTCCAGTAGAAAAGACCTGTCTTCTAGCCTCCAATTCCGTGACCAAATGGGACTTCTCCTCAATCCCAAATTTACTTTCCAGAAAGCAGACGTCAAATATACTCTTATTCCTTGGGGGTTTTTCCTCAGGGATAACACAATATGAGGATGACGATACATCAGCTTGTTCCTCTTCTCTCTTGAGCCAGTTCATAAGAATCGGGTAAATTCGGGTATTAGTTCCGATAATTATTGGGGGTTCACCCCTGCCTTCAGGGACTTCCGGACAGACCAGCGCGATTAAGGGCACCTGCAGTTTCTCATTCTCTTCTCCTTCTCGCTGACAGACCTCTAAATTGATGACAATATACCCCAGGTAGGGATATTTCTCCACACTCAATCCCCATATTATTAGCCCGGATAATGTTTGAATGGGGGTGTCAGATAGGTACCTTCAGTACCAATTTTCAAATACAATTGAGACTTGCGAGCCACTATCAATCAGGACTTTACAATGATGTTCATTGATAGTAGCAGCTAGTATTGGAGCAGGTCCCAACAATCCTTCTGGCAGGGCCCCATTCCACCACGTGCTCCCCATCGCACAGCGTTCAACTTCTAGGAGGCCTGTGTGGGGTCCACGGGCCTCCCTTGTCCGTTTCACCGACTCTGACCTTCTTTGTTAGTGGTACTGGAAGGAACGCTGAGTGTCCGAGGGGAGCTTCGATTAAAGTTACATTCAAAAGCCCTGTGTCCTAGTCTTCCACATTTAAAACATCCTCTAGTATTGAAATTATTTCTTCTTCCACCACTTGATGTAGCTTCACTAGGGGTATGGGCGGTGCCTTGAAGAGGACTATTGATGCTCTGTGTAGCAATAAATTGTTCTATCCTTTTATTCTGTTCCTCTATTAATTTTAGGAGTTTATCCTCCAAAGTGTGACTCTCTGTCATTGATTGCACCACCTTGACTTTCTTTATTGTTTTTGCTCTCATGTCGATCAATACTTCTTCTTGCTTTACCTCTTTTAATAACTCATTAAACCCAGGGGGCGGTTCTTTCACTCTGGAGCACCTTAATTTCTGGGCTACCGGGTCTGTCGTCAGTGCACCCCTTAGTATCTGTCTCATGCGACTCTTATCGACGTTATCTCTAGCAATTCCTCCTTTATCCATGATCTTGTACAACAATTTATCTATTCTGATGACATATACACTTAGTTTTTCTCCGGGCTCCTGGAATGTATGGTGTAATCGAGACATAAGGTCTCCTACGTCCTCCAATGTACTGTATGCGTAATCTAATGCTTCTAAGTAAGTTTCTAGAGTAGCATTGGGGTTGCTTCTTCTGGCCACCTGTACTATCCCCATAGCAGGGCCCCGCAAGCTCTCCACTACACGTTGCCGCTTTATTTTGTCTGGGCATTGCCATTCCTCCGCTTGTTGGATGGCGGCTTCCTTCCAGGCTTCATATGCCTCTTCCCCCGTAGGTACTGGTACGATGCCCGAGAATATTCTTAGTCTTCGGTAGCTCCCCTCATAGTGCCATCGTTACAGCTGCGAGACTACTCGGTCTACCATCGTCTCAAATTGCCCTCCATCTACCTGGGCAGAAGTACTACTTTCCCTTCTAACATCACCTTTTTCAGACAAATCCAATGGAGATGCCCCTGATATAAGAGCACCGATTGCCTCCTCATCTCTGGCCCTTGGTCCAATGATAGACCACCTTCTCCCAGTCTCTTCATCAGCCATTACCATAAGCGGGATCAAGTTGACATCTAACTCTCTTTCAGTCTCCACTAACATGGCAATCTTTCCTTCTAGCTCTCCATCCCGTTTATCCACTATACTGGGCCCAACTACCCCGTATAGGGTGGCCACTGTCCTCAATACAAATTCATCAGTGACATTCGAAAAGTCTCCTCCCACCCCTATATATCTCTTAGGGTTCACTCCTTTCCTTTGACACCAACTATAAACGTCTTCCCCTGTCAACATTTCCATTCCTTTATTTAAATAAATAAGAATTTACTTACCGATAATTCTATTTCTCGTAGTCCGTAGTGGATGCTGGGGACTCCGTCAGGACCATGGGGATTAGCGGCTCCGCAGGAGACAGGGCACAAAAGTAAAAGCTTTAGGACTAGGTGGTGTGCACTGGATCCTCCCCCTATGACCCTCCTCCAAGCCTCAGTTAGGATACTGTGCCCGGATGAGCGTACACAATAAGGAAAGATTTTGAATCCCGGGTAAGACTCATACCAGCCACACCAATCACACTGTACAACTTGTGATCTGAACCCAGTTAACAGCATGATAACAGAGGAGCCTCTGAAAAGATGGCTCACAACAATAATAACCCGATTTTTGTAACAATAACTATGTACAAGTATTGCAGACAATCCGCACTTGGGATGGGCGCCCAGCATCCACTACGGACTACGAGAAATAGAATTATCGGTAAGTAAATTCTTATTTTCTCTGACGTCCTAAGTGGATGCTGGGGACTCCGTCAGGACCATGGGGATTATACCAAAGCTCCCAAATGGGCGGGAGAGTGCGGATGACTCTGCAGCACCGAATGAGAGAACTCCAGGTCCTCCTCAGCCAGGGTATCAAATTTGTAGAATTTTGCAAACGTGTTTGCCCCTGACCAAGTAGCAGCTCGGCAAAGTTTTAAAGCCGAGACCACTCGGGCAGCCGCCCAAGATGAGCCCACCTTCCTTGTGGAATTGGCATTTACAGATTTTGGCTGTGGCAGGCCTGCCACAGAATGTGCAAGCTGAATTGTACTACAAATCCAACGAGCAATCGTCTGCTTAGAAGCAGGAGCACCCAGCTTGTTGGGTGCATACAGGATAAACAGCGAGTCAGTTTTCCTGACTCCAGCCGTCCTGGAAATATATATTTTCAGGGCCCTGACAACGTCTAGCAACTTAGAGTCCTCCAAGTCCCTAGTAGCCGCAGGCACCACAATAGGTTGGTTCAGGTGAAACGCTGACACCACCTTAGGGAGAAACTGGGGACGAGTCCGCAGTTCTGCCCTGTCCGAATGGAAAATCAGATATGGGCTTTTGTGAGACAAAGCCGCCAATTCTGACACTCGCCTGGCCGAGGCCAGGGCCAACAGCATGGTCACTTTCCATGTGAGATACTTCAAATCCACAGATTTGAGCGGTTCAAACCAATGTGATTTGAGGAATCCCAGAACTACGTTGAGATCCCACGGTGCCACTGGAGGCACAAAAGGGGGTTGTATATGCAGTACTCCCTTGACAAATGTCTGGACTTCAGGAACTGAAGCCAATTCTTTCTGGAAGAAAATCGACAGGGCCGAAATTTGAACCTTAATGGACCCCAATTTGAGGCCCATAGACACTCCTGTTTGCAGGAAATGCAGGAATCGACCGAGTTGAAATTCCTCCGTGGGGGCCTTCCTGGCCTCACACCACGCAACATATTTTCGCCAAATGCGGTGATAATGTTGTGCGGTCACCTCATTCCTGGCTTTGACCAGGGTAGGTATGACCTCTTCCGGAATGCCTTTTTCCCCCAGGATCCGGCGTTCAACCGCCATGCCGTCAAACGCAGCCGCGGTAAGTCTTAGAACAGACAGGGTCCTTGCTGAAGCAAGTCCCTTCTTAGCGGCAGAGGCCATGGGTCCTCTGTGAGCATCTCTTGAAGTTCCGGGTACCAAGTCCTCCTTTGCCAATCCGGAGCCACGAGTATAGTTCTTACTCCTCTCCGTCTTATAATTCTCAGTACCTTGGGTATGAGAGGAAGAGGAGGGAACACATACACTGACTGGTACACCCACGGTGTTACCAGAGCGTCCACAGCTATTGCCTGAGGGTCCCTTGACCTGGCGCAATACCTGTCCAGTTTTTTGTTGGGGCGGGATGCCATCATGTCCACCTTTGGTTTTTCCCAATGGTTCACAATCATGTGGAAGACTTCCGTGTGAAGTCCCCACTCTCCCGGGTGGAGGTCGTGCCTGCTGAGGAAGTCTGCTTCCCAGTTGTCCACTCCCGGAATGAACACTGCTGACAGTGCTATCACATGATTTTCCGCCCAGCGAAGAATCCTTGCAGCTTCTGCCATTGCCCTCCTGCTTCTTGTGCCGCCCTGTCTGTTTACGTGGGCGACTGCCGTGATGTTGTCCGACTGGATCAGCACCGGCTGACCTTGAAGCAGAGGTCTTGCTAGGCATAGAGCATTGTAAATTGCCCTTAGCTCCAGTATATTTATGTGGAGAGAAGTCTCTAGACTTGACCACGTTCCCTGGAAATTTCTTCCCTGTGTGACTGCTCCCCAGCCTCTCAGGCTGGCATCCGTGGTCACCAGGATCCAATCCTGAATGCCGAATCTGCGGCCCTCTAGTAGATGAGCACTCTGCAGCCACCACAGAAGAGACACCCTTGTCCTTGGAGACAGGGTTATCCGCTGATGCATCTGAAGATGCGATCCGGACCATTTGTCCAGCAGATCCCACTGAAAAGTTATTGCGTGAAATCTGCCGAATGGAATCGCTTCGTAAGAAGCCACCATTTTTCCCAGGACCCTTGTGCAATGATGCACTGACACTTTTCCTGGTTTTAGGAGGTTCCTGACTAGCTCGGATAACTCCCTGGCTTTCTCCTCTGGGAGAAACACCTTTTTCTGGACTGTGTCCAGAATCATCCCTAGGAACAGCAGACGTGTCGTCGGGATCAGCTGCGATTTTGGAATATTTAGAATCCACCCGTGCTGTTGTAGCAGTACCCGAGATAGTGCTACTCCGACCTCCAACTGTTCCCTGGACTTTGCCCTTATCAGGAGATCGTCCAAGTAAGGGATAATTAAGACGCCTTTTCTTCGAAGAAGAATCATCATTTCGGCCATTACCTAGGTAAAGACCCGGGGTGCCGTGGACAATCCAAACGGCAGCGTCTGAAACTGATAATGACAGTTCTGTACTACGAACCTGAGGTACCCTTGGTGAGAAGGGCAAATTGGGACATGAAGGTAAGCATCCTTGATGTCCAGGGACACCATATAGTCCCCTTCTTCCAGGTTCGCTATCACTGCTCTGAGTGACTCCATCTTGAATTTGAACCTTTGTATGTAAGTGTTCAAAGATTTCAGATTTAGAATAGGTCTCACCGAGCCGTCTGGCTTCGGTACCACAAATAGTGTGGAATAATACCCCTTTCCCTGTTGTAGGAGGGGTACTTTGATTATCACCTGCTGGGAATACAGCTTGTGAATTGCTTCCAATACTGCCTCCCTGTCGGAGGGAGACGTTGGTAAAGCAGACTTCAGGAACCTGCGAGGGGGAGACGTCTCGAATTCCAATCTGTACCCCTGGGATACTACCTGTAGGATCCAGGGGTCCACTTGCGAGTGAGCCCACTGCGCGCTGAAACTCTTGAGATGACCCCCTACCGCACCTGAGTCCGCTTGTAAGGCCCCAGCGTCATGCTGAGGACTTGGCAGAAGCGGTGGAGGGCTTCTGTTCCTGGGAAGAGGCTGTCTGCTGCAGTCTTTTTCCCTTTCCTCTACCCCGGGGCAGATATGACTGGCCTTTTGCCCGCTTGCCCTTATGGGGACGAAAGGACTGAGGCTGAAAAGACGGTGTCTTTTTCTGCTGAGAGGTGAGTTGGGGTAAAAAGGTGGATTTTCCAGCTGTTGCCGTGGCCACCAGGTCCGAAAGACCGACCCCAAATAACTCCTCGCCTTTATACGGCAATACTTCCATCTGCCGTTTGGAATCCGCATCACCTGACCACTGTCGTGTCCATAAACATCTTCTGGCAGAAATGGACATCGCACTTACTCTTGATGCCAGGGTGCAAATATCCCTCTGTGCATCACGCATATATAGAAACGCATCTTTTAAACGCTCTATAGTCAATAAAATACTGTCCCTGTCAAGGGTATCAATATTTTCAGTCAGGGACTCCGACCACGCCACCCCAGCGCTGCACATCCAGGCTGAGGCAATCGCTGGTCGCAGTATAACACCAGTATGTGTGTGTATACTTTTTAGGACATTTTCCAGCTTCCTATCAACTGGCTCCTTGAGGGCGGCCGTATCAGGAGACGGTAACGCCACTTGTTTTGATAAGCGTGTGAGTGCCTTATCCACCCTAGGGGGTGTTTCCCAACGCGCCCTAACTTCTGGCAGGAAAGGGTATAATGCCAATAATTTCTTAGATATCAGCAATTTTTTTTTATCGGGGGAGACCCACGCATCATCACACACTTCATTTAATTCTTCTGATTCAGGAAAAACTACGGGTAGTTTTTTCACACCCCACATAATACCCTTTTTTGTGGTACTTGTAGTATCAGAAATATGCAAAGCCTCCTTCATTGCCGTGATCATGTAACGTGTGGCCCTACTGGAAAATACGTTTGTTTCTTCACCGTCGACACTGGAGTCAGTGTTCGTGTCTGTGTCTGTGTCGACCGACTGAGGTAATGGGCGCTTTAGAGCCCCTGACGGTGTTTGAGACGCCTGGACAGGCACTAACTGACTTGCCGGCTGTCTCATGTCGTCAACAGTTTTTTGTAAAGTGCTGACACTATCACGCAATTCCTTAAATAAGACCATCCAGTCAGGTGTCGACTCCCTAGGGGGTGACATCACTAATACAGGCAATTGCTCCGCCTCCACACCATTTTCCTCCTCATACATGTCGACACACGCGTACCGACACACAGCACACACACAGGGAATGCTCTGATAGAGGACAGGACCCCACTAGCCCTTTGGGGAGACAGAGGGAGAGTTTGCCAGCACACACCAGAGCGCTATATATGTATAGGGACAACCTTATAAATAAGTGTTTCTCCCTTATAGCTGCTATATATGTTTTTATATGCCAAATTAGTGCCCCCCCCTCTCTTTTTTACCCTGTTTCTGTAGTGCAGGACTGCAGGGGAGAGTCAGGGAGACGTCCTTCCAGCAGAGCTGTGAGGGAAAATGGCGCTTGTGTGCTGAGGAGATAGGCTCCGCCCCCTTCACGGCGGCCTTTCTCCCGCTTTTTATGAGGTAAAATGGCAGGGGTTAAATACATCCATATAGCCTAGGAGCTATATGTGATGTATTTTTTACCATAAATAGTGTTTTCATTGCGTCTCAGGGCGCCCCCCCCCAGCGCCCTGCACCCTCAGTGACCGGAGTGTGAAGTGTGCTGAGAGCAATGGCGCACAGCTGCAGTGCTGTGCGCTACCTTTCTTGAAGACAAGATGCCTTCTGCCGCCGATTTCTGGACCTCTTCACTCTTCTGGCTCTGTAAGGGGGCCGGCGGCGCGGCTCCGGGACCCATCCATGGCTGGGCCTGTGATCGTCCCTCTGGAGCTAATGTCCAGTAGCCAAGAAGCCCAATCCACTCTGCACGCAGGTGAGTTCGCTTCTTCTCCCCTTAGTCCCTCGATGCAGTGAGCCTGTTGCCAGCAGGACTCACTGAAAATAAAAAAAACCTAAGTCTATACTTTTATTCTAAGCAGCTCAGGAGAGCTACCTAGATTGCACCCTTCTCGGCCGGGCACAAAAACCTAACTGAGGCTTGGAGGAGGGTCATAGGGGGAGGAGCCAGTGCACACCACCTAGTCCTAAAGCTTTTACTTTTGTGCCCTGTCTCCTGCGGAGCCGCTAATCCCCATGGTCCTGACGGAGTCCCCAGCATCCACTTAGGACGTCAGAGAAATACAAATACTGTGAAGTGTATGTAAAGGAATAGTGACCGCATTAATGAAAGACCTCTAGTGAAATGCGCTACTGGATCTCAGCAGTGCCTCCATTTGTAACCACCCATTACCTTTAGATGAGGTCACCATCAAATTGGCGGTTATGATAATACTGAGTGCCTCCACCTAAGCTAAATTTCTAGGCTCGCCTGGGTAAGCCTAAATCACACCTTTACTTGAAAGTATTAGCATTAAACTAATCTGGTTTATTTGGAGTGAAATTAACTTACACACATACATAGACTACCTTTCCTTTCTTCTTTCAGGTCGCCAACTTCCGGATGAGAATCGACATGGTAAGTATAAGTACAATTTTAATACTAGAAAAGTTTTATTAAAATCAGCTAAAATAATACAGCGAGATCAATATACCATTCAAATATAATAATATACTCTCTTCGTCTTTCCTTTCTACTTCCTATACCAAGTAGATGCAGCTAAATCACAAACACATCAGAATTACAGAGTAGTATCTAAACTAGGGGTGGGCAAAATACGGCCCGCGGGCCGGATGCGGCCCGCAAACCGATCCTGACCGGCCCACTGCTTCCCACCAGCATGCAATGACAAGCGGCCCGACTGACTGAGCTGCTTGTCATTGCTCTGCAGTACTCCAAGCTGCCGGCGCCTGCCTCCCCTGCTGCTGCTGCACGGCGCCTGACACACATCCTCCAGAGTCCCCATTGACAAAGGCAGCGATCAGACAAAAAGGGGGTGGAGCTATGCGGAGATGAGGGGGAGGGGCTACGTGGGACTTTAGGGGCGGAGCTACAAAAGCCACTGCTAGAGATCCATCCTTCCTGCCACTGCCAGCCAGACACAGATCAGTAAGTTAATGGAAAAAGTGAGGGAAAGAAAGTGTATTTGTCTGTGTGTGTGTGTGTGTGTGTGTGTGTGTGTGTGTGTGTGTGTGTGTGTATATATGAGAGAGTGTGTGTGTATATGAGAGAGTGTGTGTGTGTGTATATGTTTGTGTGTACGGGCAGTGGCGTCAGACTGTTTTTAGGTTAGGGGGGGAGATCTTTAACGCTTGCTGTACCACCCCCCAACCCCCCATCCCCTGGATTCTTTGACCGTGTAACCCCCCATGTTCTGTCACTAAGTCATCCCCCCGTGTTGTTACCGTGTCACCTCCCGTGTTCTGTCACCGTGTCCTGTCACCCCCGTGTTCTGTCACCGTAACACCCCCCCCACGTTCTGTTACTGTGTCACCCCCCGTGTTCTGCCACTTAGTCAGACCCCCCCATGTTCTGTCACGGTGTCATCCCCCCCCGTGTTCTGTCACTGTGTCACCCCCGTGTTCTGTCACTAAGTCACCCCACCGTGTTGTTACCGTGTCACCCCCCATGTTCTGTCACTGTGTCACCCCCCCGTGTTCTCTCACTGTGTCACACCCCGTGTTCTGTCACTGTCACCCCCCCATGTTCTGTCACTGTCACCCCCCGTGTTCTGTCACTGTCACCCCCCCGTGTTCTGTCACTGTCACCACCCCCGTGTTCTGTCACCGTGTCACCCCCCCGTGTTCTGTCACCGTGTCACCCCCCTGTGTTCTGTCACTAAGTCACCCCGCCATGTTATTACCGTGTCACCTCCCGTGTTCTGTCACTGTGTCACCTCCCGTGTTCTGTCACTGTGTCACCCCCCCGCGTTCTGTCACTGTGTCACCCCCCCGCGTTCTGTCACCGTGTCCCCCCCCCCGTGTTCTGTCACCGTGTCATACCCTGTGTTCCATCACCGTGTCCCACCCCCGTGTTCTGTCACTGTGTCACACCTTTCCCCAGGGGCCATAAGACACTGGATAATTTGCTTGCTTTGCAATGATTATCCCAAATAAAATGTTAATGTGTAAAAAGGGGACTCTACCTGCCGTAATGTGTAGAAGGGGGCTCTACCTTCCGTAATGTGTAAAAGGGGGCTCTACCTACTGTAATGTGTAAAAGAGAGCTCTACCTGGCGTAATGTGTGACAGGGGCTCTACCTGGAGTAATGTGTGTAAGTGGCGCTACTGTGTGGCGTAATTTGAATAATGGAGACTATTGTGCAGCCTAAAATGAATCTGTATTATTTTTTGGCCACACCCCTTCCCCATGAAGCCACGTCCCTATATTCTTGGCACATAGGGGAGCTGCTATTTTGTGTGCGGCCCTCGAAAACTGACAGGAAAGTGTCAAGTGGCCCCTCAGCTGAAATAATTGCCCACCCCTGATCTAAACACACGTAGAGTGTAGGAATGTATTGGCCAATACTTGAATACCCGGGCATTTTGATCAATACGAGTTATATCAGTAAATACACCGTCTCTAACTGCAGTATTAACGTTGGGGCCCTTGCTACAACAACTATATTCATGTATCCGTCCTTCGAGTACTAACATAGGGTAATTAGTGTAGTTTAATGTTCTCCTCTATATAATTCGATCCTTCTCTATAAAATACTGTAAATCCGGAGGAAGGGATATGCAGCTACTGTTACTTTGATGCACAATTCGGGAAAGCCTTTTATTGGGCTGTGGCATTATACCTCGCTCTGAGTCTAGAGTTCGTTAGTTTGGTTGCCACACTTATTATGAATAAATTTGCTGATGCACTTGCCAATCATTCTATATTTGTCCACTAGAGTCTAGGCCGCCACCTTATATCTGGCATGAAACGGAGGGGTACTAATAGACATAAAGAGTATAGTCGTCACTTTAGAATTTGTTATAACTGGTATTATTAACCACTAGGGGCACCTTGTAATGAATATCCTAAACTGGTGGTAATAAATTAGTTCAGTCTATTAAGTCCACCTTTCCTGGCACTATATTTGGCTTGTATCACTTTACTCCCCCAACCTCGGGATGGGTATGATGTCTCATTAGCAGATGCCTGTGCCCTCTCACTTGACAGTTGTTATGCCAGTTAGGTGCTGTGCATGTACTCTCGCTCCTGCTGTGTCCTTCCTCTAACTTAGCACTGCGGGAGAGATGGGGCTCATGTCTACACAACATACATATTTATCAATAGCTGTGCTGTGCTTGGGGCTCTGACTGTCAATGGCATAGCCTGGGCTATCTTCATAGGATCACACTGGGATTTGCTTAAGCGGGGCTGCAATACTGTAATCACATACTGTTGTCACACTTGTAGGAGGGGACTGTCTCTCTGGGGCGTTACTTTGCTATTCTCCTCCATGCTTCTCTGCCTCCAGCATACCCCTGAACACCTCTCTCTGTCCTCTGTCCCTGCAGCAGCTTGATCACTGGCGGCTGTACGCGTCTCTGTAACACCGCTCAGTGCGCTCCTGATCCGGACACCGTGCCCCTTGGATGGGGTAAGTAGCTAATCGGAGTTGAAGCCAAGTGTCTTTCAAACTGGCACAACACTCGCCTCTGACGACACACTTGCCTCCCTCGACACTCGCCTCCGCTCCCGTCCTGATCCTCTGCCAACCTCAACTGACAAAACGGACGTAACAGAATTCCTCCGCGCTCCTCCTCCAGCAGCTATGTATATCCTCTCTCCTCCGTGAACCGTCCTTACAGTGGGTCCCAGAGCTTGTGGGGCCTTGAACCTTCTACCCCCTTCCACATGCATAAATAGTCCCCCAATTCATGCCAATACATCTATAGATTTTGTATTTATACGATAAACAGTAAACAAATAACATATACTATGCATTCAGCAAGGAAATAGATATATATATTAATCCCCATCTCTATATATATGGTTACACTCATATATGGGGTTACAATTTATATTTATTTTGTTGGAGAACTGGTGAATGTATCAGTATAACAATTTATAGCAAGTGTGGCAACAAACTAATAAACTACAAACTATAGACTCGGTACTATGGGGGTCATTCTGAGTTGTTTGCTCGTTGCCGATTTTCGCAACGGAACAATTAAGGCAAAAATGTGCATGCGCATGGTTCGCAGTGCGCATGCGGTTAGTATTTTAGCACAAAACTTAGTAGATTTACTCACGTCTGAACGAAGATTTTTCATCATTGAAGTGATCGGAGTGTGATTGACAGGAAGTGGGTGTTTCTGGGCGGAAACTGGCTGTTTTCTGGGAGTGTGCGGAAAAACGCAGGCGTGCCAGGAAAAAACGCGGGAGTGTCTGGAGAAACGGGGGAGTGGCTGACCGAACGCAGGGCGTGTTTGTGACGTCAAACCAGGAACGAAACAGGCTGAGCTGATCGCAATGTAGGAGTAAGTCTCGAGCTACTCAGCAACTGCTAAGAAATTTCTATTCGCAATTCTGCTAATCTTTCTTTCGCAATTCTGCTAAACTAAGATACACTCCCAGAGGGCGGCGGCCTATCGTGTGCAATGCTGCTAAAATCTGCTAGCGAGCGAACAACTCGGAATGACCCCCTATGTGTAATGCCACAGTATAACGAAAGGCTTTCCTTACTTACATACCCAAGTAACAGCAACAGTGACTGACTGAATATCCATATCCTCTGGACTTACCGACTTACAGTAGCTGAAGGAAAAGGAATAAGCCACAGAGAGGAAACAAACGTAAACTGCACTGATTCCCCTCTAATAAATTCAGAGGACACGGATACAAGGATATATTTGTCACTTCAAGGGCCCCAACGTTGGTACTGCAGTTAGATACGTGTTTACTGGTAAAACTCACTCATGCTGACTAAAATACCCGGGTATTCAGGTACTTGCCAATACATTCATACATTCTACAGTGTGTTTTTGGTAATACAGTATATTTTTTATATATTTTTTGTAATGCATGCAAATATACTCTGTATAGGAAGCAGAAGGGAATGCAGTGAAGGAATATTCTTACATTTAAATAGTAAACTGATCTCACTGTACTAATTTCACAGATTTTAATAAAACTCTTTTGAATTAAAATTATACTTACCGATGAAGCTTTCAGTTGGAAGTTGATGAAGTTAATGACCTGAAAAAGAAAGGGAAGGTAATTAAACCTATGTGTGTAATTTGATTTTACTGTCTATACGCCATATTAGTTTAATACTCCTTCCATTCAAGTATATGAGTATATGTGATTTAGGCTTACCCATGCGAGCCTAGAAATTTAGCTTGGGTGGAGGCACTCAATATTACCATAACCACCCATCTGATGGTGACATCAACTAAGGGTAAAGGGTGGTTACAACTGGAGGCACTGCTGAGATCCCAGGTTAGTTAGTTTAGTTTAGAAGACTAGGCTATAATAGCGCGTAGAGATATGGATTGTGTTACTAGAGAGGATATGTATCTGTGGTACCATCAGAAAGGGAAAAATCCCCAAAGGTGTTTCGGGATAAAAGGAAATTTTTCAGAGTTTTCTGATAGTGATATACTATAACAGGTCAGGACATTGTATGGAGTTTATGAACCTCAAATAGTGGACAAGTGGACAGGAGGAGAGTTGGGAGAAATCTGTGCTATACTCATAGAAACTGAAAAAGACTTAGATGCAAGTTTAATTCCCAGTAGGATAATAGCAGGTAAAGACTCAGGAAGAAAATGGAATATTCTATGGTCTAGTCCTCCGAGTGGGCAAGAAGAAGATGATCACAGTGCTCACTACAACCCTGAAATGTCATCTGAGGATGGAGCGGGTAGTAGTTATCCTAGATCAAAGGATGGAAAGAAAGAAGGGAGTGATACACCAAATGCATCCAAGAATAGTGAAGACCGATTAGGAGGTCAGTTTGAGTCCATAATGGATCAAGTGGTCACACAGCTTGAGAGGTGGCATTATGAAGGGAGCTACAGGAGGTTATGCCTTTTTTCAGGAATCCAGCCAGTACCCCAAGGGGAAGAAACATATGTATCCTGGAAAGAATCAGCTAAACAAAAGACCAAGGAGTGGCAGTGTCCAGACCACATAAAAAAACAACGAATGGTAGAGAGTTTGAGGGGACCGGCGATGGGCGTTATACAAGCGGCTAGGCGGAGTAGCCCGAATGCAACCATCGAAACATATTTCTAAGCTCTGGACTATGCTTATGGAACCATGGAGAATGTAAAGGATCTAGTATCAAGAATGCATCACACTTTCCAGGAAACGGGAGAAAAATTAAGCACTTTCTTATACAGGTTAGATAGAATATAGTATAAAATAGTAGATAAAGGAGGATTGCAGAAAACCGAAGTGGATGCCAGTCGAATGAAACAGCTACAGAGAGGTGCCTTGACTGCAGATCCTGTAGCAAAGAAATTATGTTGTTCTTGTCACGATCCGGGTATCTGGACGCCATTTCTTACCCATCAGATGCCTCCTAAGGCTGGCTCAGCGCTCCAGGACCGGATCCCATCTGTTATCCTAATGTTCACATTCCTGCATCCTCTCCTGTCTCTCTGAGACGCTGTCACAGTAACGCCTTATTACATCTGGCATGGCGTCTCCCGCGGACTCCGCCGCCGTCCCTGAGCTTCTGCATGCAGAGTGTCAGAGTGGCGATTACGTCAGCCGCGGCCTCCGCTGTGTCCGCGTGGTTGGATGTGCACTTGTCAGCCTGGCGTCTCCTGTCTCCAGTGGCCGGCGCCGCCATTACTGTTTTCATTACCACATGGATTACAAACCAAACTTCCCTCCAAGTGTCTGCATGGGCGCAGCCATCTTGGATTCTGTCAGCTGATCATTTCCTCCAATCTGTTGTCAGTATTGTTAATCTGCATAATTGCCTAGCCAATCCCTTCCTTGCTGCAGGTATAAATACACTGTGCCTGAGCAAGGAAGGCGTCAGTGCTTTGGTTGTCAAACCTAGTTCCTGTTTGTCTCTCTCCTGTGATTGTCTTCCAGGTTCCAGCTCCTGTCTCAAGACTTCCACCATAGAGACCCGCACCAGCATTCCACCTGCGGTGTAGCCTGACTCTCCAATCCATTGTGGATTCATCTGTTTCCAGCAACAACATTACCTGCTTCCAGCTCAGCTTCCAGCAGAGTACAGCTTCCCTTAAAGGGCCGGTGTCCTTTCTACACTTTACCACTCTCCACCGGTATTATTATTTCTCCGCTCTCAAGTTCTAAATTTCAGATCATATTTCATCGCTCCCAAGTTCATTTATTATTTAACTGGTTCCAGCCAGTATCCACTCCGTGCTAACAACAGTCTGGTTCCAGCCAGTATCCACAGCAGCTGTTTTATCTTCAGCAACCCAGCTTTTCCTGGAACACCAGCTGGCACAATCCTGGGTTATCTCCATTGCTACAGTCGGGCCTGGTAAGGACTTTCCATCTAGAAGATCATAAGAACTATCTCACACTACCAGTGCCCTGTGGCTCCTGCCATCCTGTAGTACCCAGGAACTGTATTTATTCTTTGCTGACTTTTACGTTTTCTTTTACTGCTGCTGTGTTGCGGAGTTGTCATAATAAACATCATTGACTTTTATCCAAGTTGTCGTGGTCACGCCTTCGGGCAGTTATTATTCATGTTACTTACATGTCCAGGGGTCTGATACAACCTCCCAGGTTCCGGTACATCTCAGCCCCTACAACTGAGGCTGCCTCCCGTCAGCTCAGGCCCTCAGTTGTGACAGTTCTGAGGTTCGCATAGTTCCTCCTAGTTTTAATGATTTAATGAAGGTGGTAAAGCAAGAAGAAACTTTAATTGAAATGAGAGACCGTACCATAAAAAAGGTAAAGGTGTTGGTGCCTACTATGGAATCTAAATCTAACCCATATGAGGAATTTTTTTTAAAACTAATGGAGGAGCAAAATAAAAATATAGAACACTTAATTTGCTACTCAAGGTGTTAACGCTAATGTCCCCTATCGAGGCAATGCGACCAGAGGAACAGGACGAGGAAATAGGAATACCAGAGGATGCTTCAAAAGTGTCCGATATGGTCACTGGGCTATTGAATGAAACCAGAATAGGGGCAATAGCAATAACAATGATAATAATAGTAGGGATGAGACTGGAGAAGGCACAGGATAGGGAAACGAGAGGGGGAGGTCAGTGGTCCCCTCACCTGCCCCCTAGAAATTGGAAGATGTGCCATGGGGAGCTCATGGTGGAATGGAGACATCCCAGAGGGTTTATTGGGACCCATTCCTATGAGAGAAGCTAGAATAAATGGAAAAAAACTGTAAAGTTTTATTGGATAGCGGTTCACAGGTGTCTATAATTTTTTAATCATGGTATCAAATGAACATACCTGATGTGAAGATACAGTCATTGTCTGGATTGGTTATATGGGGACTCAGTGCGGAGAAGTATCCCTATTTGGGTTATGTTAATGTTACCCTGGAGTTTGAGCGAGATAGGATTGAGGGATCCAGTCGGATTCCATTTATTGCATTAATATGCCCTGAAATTTTTGAAGGCAGAGAAAACCTCCCCATTATTGTGGGAACAAATACCCAATTATATCAATCATTGACTGATTGGTGTAGGGAAGAAGCCAGAAAGGCCAGTATAAGCACCTTGGTTGTCCAGACCAATGAAGAATCAGCATGCTTAAAACCCGAAACTGCTGAAAGGCCAATAAAGGTTTCTCCTATCTGCGAAAATTACTATGATCAGTGTTTCAAGGGGAATGATATCTTGGGCCCTGAGAAGGATGCTTTAATATGAGAATTAGTGAAGAGGGCTCAAGCTTTCTCAGCGGAAGAATGGGACCTAGGAAAAGCTAAAGGAGTGGCGCATCAAATCAAACTAACCAATGACACCTCTTTCTGTGAACGATCCCGTAGGATCGCTCCAGCAGATTTTGATGACGTAAGAACACATTTAAAAGGACTATTAGAGAATCAAGTCATTATTGAGTACAGAAGTCCATACGCCCATTGTTATCGCCAGAAAAAAGAATGGGAACATCCGTATGTGCGTGGATTATAGAACATTGAACCAAAGGACTGTACCGGACCAATATACTGTTCCCAAAATCGATGAGGCTTTGTACTGCCTTCAAGGCAATAATTGGTTTTCAGTTCTGGACTTAAGGAGTGGTTTCTACCAGATACCTATGTGCTCTAGCGATAGAGAGAAGACTGCATTAATTTGCCCTCTGGGGTTTTTCAAATTCTTGATGATGCCTCAGGGAATCAGAGGAGCTCCCGCAACTTTCCAGTGAACTATGGACAAGGTAGTTGGGGATATGAACTACCGTGAGGTGTTAGTATATCTGGATGATATAATAGTTCTCGGAAATTCCCTGGAAGAAAACAATCGCTGCTTACTCAGAGTGATAGACCGGCTGATTAAAGGAGGGTTGAAATTATCTTTGGACAAATGTCACTTATGCCAGTCTTCTGTAAAGTACTTGGGTCACATCGTCAGCCGTGAAGGGGTAGCCACTGATCCAGCTAAGGTGGAAGTAGTGAATAAGTGGCCCCGTCCCACTAAATTGAAAGACTTGCGCTCTTTCCTAGGTTTTTGTGGGTATTACCGGAAGTTCGTTCCGGGATATTCAAGAATAGCTAAGCCCTTGACTGATCTTACAAAAGGATACCCACCAGTTTGGAAGAAGAAGACCCTATTACAGAAAAAGCCAGGATCAACCTCAGAGAGTTACTTTCAGCCAAGTGAGCCATTTGGAGAAAGGTGGAGCCCTCAATGTGAGAGAGCCTTTGGAGAACTAAAAGAATGCTTGACCAATGCTCCTGTTTTAGCATATGCAGACCCTAACTTACCGTATACACTGCATACAGATGCTTCTCAAGACAGTATAGAGGGAGTATTATATCAACTACACCAAAACAAATTAAGACCGATAGTATTCGTAAGTAGGGGGTTGTCAAAAAATGAAAAAAGGTATCCAACTCATAAGTTGGAGTTTCTGGCCTTGAAATGGTGCATAGTTGAAAAGTTTCATGACTATCTATATGGCACTTGCTTTTAAGTCCATACAGATAATAACCCACTTACCTACATACAGACTACAGCGAGGCTAAATGCCACTGGTCACCGGTGGCTGTCGGCGCTAACATTGTATGATTTCAGGATCAGATATCGACCCGGTAATACAAATACAGATGCTGATTCCTTGTCCAGGATACCTAACCAATCACCGGATGATACAGAAGAAGAATGGATAGAAGTGCCAGCAGGAGAAATAAAAGGGATGTGTCACCTTGTTAATCATATAAGGAGTGGTAATGAAACACCGGAATTATTAAGCAGCCTGGGAGCTACTGGGCAGGCTATACCATTATCTTATTGCTGGATCAGTAACATGGAGCTTGAGGAAATATCTAAAGTTAGGCCTCGCCAATTGCAAAAGTATCAGAAGCATGACCCCTGTATTGGATATGTAATATCTAAGATGACAGGAAGTGCAACAGTACCCATACCCCAAGAATGGGCTAGGGATATTCAACTGTTAGAAAGACAAAGAAAGAATTTGTTATTTAACAAAGGGATTCTATACCGGAACTGACCAAAAGTGAATGGGAGAGGAATATTCCAACTTGTACTTCCTCAGAAGCATCGAGGCCAAGTATTAAAAGCCCTGCACGATGACCATGGACATCTAGGAATTGATAAAACCATGGGGTTGATAATTGATAGGTTTTATTGGCCAAAAATTAAAGTTGAAATAGAAGAATACTGCAAGACCTGTGGGAATTGCATAACAAGGAAATCCTTACCTGCAAAAACCGCCCCATTTGTCACAATCCAAAGTAGTGGCCCCATGGATCTAGTGTGTATAGACTACTTATCCCTAGAAGTTTAACCTGGAAAAAAGTGTAATGTACTTGTTGTGATGGACCATTTCACTCGCTATGCGCAAGCTTATGTAACACCCAACCAGAAAGCTTTGACAGTGGCCACTACCCTATGGGACAGGTTCTTTATTCATTACGGACTACCCAATAGACTGCATTCCGATCAAGGGAGGTATTTCGAAAGCAAACTTATAAAAGAACTGTGTGCAACTTGTGGAATCGAAAAATCTAGGACTACCCCGTATCACCCGCAAGGAGATCCTCAACCCGAGAGGTTTAATCGCACGTTATTAAATATGCTAGGAACCCTAAATCCCTTAAATAAAGGCAAATGGAAAAGGCATATCAATAGATTAGTGCATGCTTATAATTGTACACGAAATGAAGCTACTGGAATGTCTCCATATTTCCTCATGTTTGGGAGAGAGGCTAAATTGCCTATTGATGTGTGCCAGGGAGTATCTCCTGATGGGAAAACTTTCCCTTCTCACTCTAAGTACGTGGAAAACTTGAGGGAGGAATTGAAATTGGCCTATGAGTTAGCAAATTAATCTGCAAAGAAACGGAGAGAAGAACAATGGCCCTCATTCCGAGTCGTTCGCTCTGTATTTTTCATCGCATCGCAGTGAAATTCCGCTTAGTGCGCATGCGCAATATTCGCACTGCGACTGCGCCAAGTATCTTTGCTATGAAGAAAGTATTTTTACTCACGGCTTTTTCATCGCTCCGGCGATCGTAATGTGATTGACAGGAAATGGGTGTTACTGGGCGGAAACACGGCGTTTTATGGGCGTGTGGCTGAAAACGCTACCGTTTCCGGAAAAAACGCAGGAGTGGCCGGAGAAACGGGGGAGTGGTTGGGCGAACGCTGGGTGTGTTTGTGACGTCAAACCAGGAACGACAAGCACTGAACTGATCGCACAGGCAGAGTAAGTGTGGAGCTACTCTAAAACTGCTAAGTAGTTTGTGATCGCAATATTGCGAATACATCGGTCGCAATTTTAAGATGCTAAGATACACTCCCAGTAGGCGGCGGCTTAGCGTGTGTAACTCTGCTAAATCCGCCTTGCGACCGATCAACTCGGAATGAGGGCCAAAGTGTATTATGACAGGAAAATGAGAGATCAAGTTTTAGCTCCAGGAGATAGGATACTGTTAAGACACCTTGCATTGCAGAAAAAGTTTAAAATAGCTAATTGCTGGAAAGAGGAACCCTATGTTGTGGTGGAGAAATTCCATGATTTACCTGTGTATCGGATTAAACCAGAAAATGGGGAACACCCTTTGCTTATGTACCATCGTCAACATTTACTCCTGATTGGACAGGAATTTCGGTTGGGACCTTATACTAAGGGGGAAAATCATTCTAATAAAAGGAGATCTAAAGAAGGAATGATAGGCCCACAAATGCAAGTCGACAGAGGAAAGTTCAGAAGAAGAGGAGATGGAAAGTTTTGGATACTATTATAAAAATGTAGATACTACTGCGCTAGGGGGGTCGTCTCCAATGGTTGGGGATACTACATGGCCCTTTAAATCCCTAACTAAGGATAGTCCTAGTTCTGAGTATACTGTAGATAACATGACTGAGAACGAGAACGATAGTGCGGAGTATATGTATATTGGGGAAGACACTAATGGGAATGAAAGTGAAAGTGAGGTCGACAATAGCACTATAGGTAGAGTAGGTCCATTGAATGAGGGAGGAAATGAACAATCTGAGGTCGAAGGAAGGCCAAGAAGAGTCTGTTAACCCCCTTATATACTTACCTATGATGTATTAGGGGTACCAAGAGTTGTTCCTAGAGTGTTGCCTCTAATTTAGTATACGGGTGGCCGTATTTTTGAAGTATATATGTATAGAGTCAAAAGGAGAGAGGAAATAAAATAAAATAAATAATTTCACAAGTATTTGAGGGTGGTGATTACATTGCACAGGTGCAAGTTTATCACCAGGGGGAGAGTGTAACCCTACATAAGGATTGTATATATATATATATATATATATATATATATATATATTCTTTATTGTATGTATAGTATTTATTTATTATTTATTGCATGAACTATAAAGTGATAAATGCATTAACGTAGATTGAAGGGACTATTTATGCACGTGAATAGAAGGTTCAAGAAAAAGGCACCACAAGCCCTGGGCAGGCACCCACAAGAGGAGCAGTTGGCAGTTACCGGAGGAGAGGGGATATATAGTGCTGCAGGGAGGAGAGCGCGGTGGTCTGCTGTGTCGGTTGGAGCTAGGTTCAAGATCGGGATGGAGGAGATTGTTGTGCCGGACTAGGAGGCATCTGACCCCGACTCACAGAAACTCACACTGATTTACTTACCCGATAGGAGCGGTGCAGTGTTTGGACCCGAAGCGCATTGAGCGGCACAAAGAAGACGCATACAGCCAGCCAGCAGCTGAGCTGACACAGCAAAGACAGCAAAGGCGGAGGACAGAGAGAGGCGGTAACGCAGGGATGCCACGGAGGGGAAGACTCAGGGTGGAGACTGTCAGATTGACGTGCCCACCGAGATGTGGCTCCTCCTCTGAGTGTCAGTGCCAGCAACCTGGTTCTTGTGTGAGTACAGTACAATAGTACAGTGTATGCTGGTCACAGCGTTAGTCACAGCTGATAGCCCAGGCCAGTGACAGCAGCTCCGCACCAGCACAGGCACAGCATTGATAGAAGCCCACATTGATACAAGCCCCATATCCTACAGTGTTAAGCAGGAAAAAGGGAGCTGCAGCTTGAGAGGACATAGACATAGACATATGCAGGCAACGCATAACTGGCACAGTTAACTGGCATACTGTGAGAGGATAGAGTACATCTGCTAGTGAGTCTTCACGCCAGCAAGAGGCTGGGGGAGCTTAGTAATCCAATTCAGCTATAGTGCCAGGGAGAGAGGATTTACCAGATCAAACTTATCAATTACCACCATATTATAATATCCCTTGCGAGCCGCCAGGAATGGGCAACAAATATTACAGCAAACATTAAGGTCACTGTATTATTTATATTTATTTTGTTAGAGAACTGGCAAATGTATCAGTATAACAATTTATAGCAAGTGTGGCAACAAACTAATAAACTACAAACTATAGACTCGGTACTATGTGTGATGCCACAAGTATAACGAAAGGCTTTCCTTACTTACATACTCAAGTAACAGCAACAGTGACTGACTGAATATCCATATCCTCTGGACTTACCAACTTACAGTAGCTGAAGAAAAAGGAATAAGCCGCAGAGAGGAAACAAACGTAAACTGCACTGATTGTCCTCTAATACATTCAGAGGACACGGATACAAGGATATATTTGTCACTTCAAGGGCCCCAACGTTGGTACTGCAGTTAGATACGTGTTTACTGGTAAAACTCACTCATGCTGACTAAAATACCCGGGTATTCAGGTACTTGCCAATACATTCATACATTCTACAGTGTGTTTTTGTTAATACAGTATATTTTTTATATATTTTTTGTAATGCATGCAAATATACTCTGTATAGGAAGCAGAAGGGAATGCAGTGAAGGAATATTCTTACATATAAATAGTAAACTGATCTCACTGTACTAATTTAATTGATTTTAATAAAACTCTTCTTGAATTAAAATTATACTTACCGATGAAGCTTTCAGTTGGAAGTTGATGAAGTTGATGACCTGAAAAAGAAAGGAAAGGTAATTAAACCTATGTGTGTAATTTGATTTTACTGTCTATACGCCATGTTAGTTTAATACTCCTTCCATTCAAGTATATGAGTATATGTGATTTAGGCTTACCCAAGCGAGCCTAGAAATTTAGCTTGGGTGGAGGCACTCAATATTACCATAACCACCCATCTGATGGGTGGTTACAATTTTGAGACAGATTGAATGTGGGGACAAAGGACAGTCCAGAGTCAAGGATGACACCTAGGCAGCGAGCTTGTGAGGTAGGATTTATAGTCAAATTCTCAACAGTGATAGACATATTAGGTTGGTAACTACTATTGGATGGTGGAAATATAATAAAACTGTTTTGGAAATATTAAATTTGAAGTGGCGAGGTGACAGCAAAGATGAAACAGCAGAGAGACAGTTAGTGATACAGACCAATACAGATGGTGACAAATCAGGGGAGGATAGGTAGATTTGAGTATCATCTGCGTACAGATGATATTGAAATCCAAAAGAGCTGATTAGTTTACCAAGAGATGAGGTATAGATTGAGAAAAGCAGAGGATCTAAGAGCCTTGCGGTACTCCAACTGAAAGAGTTAGGTGGATTCAGAGAAGGGGACACTGAAAGAGCGATTAGATAGCTGGGATAAGAACAAAGAAAGGGCTGTGTCCTGAAGACCTAGGGATTTTAGTGTTTGTATGAGAAGAGAGTGGTCAACAGTGTCAAAAGCAGCAGTGAGATCTAGAAGAATAAGAAGTGAGTAATGGCCTCTAGACTTCACAGTGACCAGATCATTCACTACTGCAGTCGGCGCTGTCTCTGAGTGTTGGGAACGAAATACTGAGTAAAGTGGTTCCAGTAAGTTGTGTGAATTAAGAAAGATTGTGAAGTGAGTGTAGGAAAGTCTCTCAAGTAGTTTGGAGAGGCAAGGAAGCTGAAAGATGGGATGGTAGTTTGAGAGAGAGCGTAAAGGTGCATACACACTGGGCGTTTTTGCCCAGCGTGTATGCACAGCGATGATCGCTGACATCGCTGGGCTGAAAAGCGCTCAGTGCATATACACTGAGCGCTTCCCCCACCCCTGCCCTGCGATGTCAGCGGGGGTGAGCGGCTTTCCATAGCAAGACGCTATGGAAAGCCGCTCACCCCGCCGTTCATCTACTTGTAATACCAGTAGATGAACGGCGGCTGCTGATGAAGAAGCAGGAGCGCGCATCAGCGCTCACCGATCATTGTTTGGGCATGCACACTGGGCGGTTTTGAGCTGAAAGCAGCTCAAAACACCAAAAGTGAGCTGCTTTAAGCTCAGAATCGCCCAGTGTGTATGGGCCTTTAAGGTCAGAATTGTTGTTGTTTTTTTAATTCAGAATGGGAGTATTCACTGCATGCTTGAACAGTGAAGGAAGATACCAGTAGAGAGATAGAGATAATGTTAGTTAAGGTTGGAATGAGCACAGGTGACAGAGATATACTTATTTGTGAGGGTATAGGATCAAGAGCAGAGGTAGTAGAGTAGCAGGATGAGAAGTGTTGATACTTCAACTTCATTTGTGGACTCAAATGAAGAGAAAGTGCCAGAGGGTTTGGGTAGGGAAATAAGTAGGTCACTGGCTGATGAAGAGCATACCATTTAATCTTGGATCTTATCACTCTTGAAGTAGGGAGCAAGAGAGTTTGAAGTAACAGAGGAGAGCATGCAGGTGATAAGGTTGTGATCTAAGAGAGGGAAAGGGGTGTTAGTGAATTCAGAAAATGAGCAGTGTTCTGAATACTAGGTCAAGGCAGCAGCGCTCCTGATAAGTAGAGGAGTCAATCCACTGGGAGAGGCCAAGAGAGGAGGTTAGAGAGAGTAGTTTGGAGGTATGACCAGCAGATTTTGGACTATAAATATCAATATTGAAATCACCAATGATGATGGTGATGATGTCAGAGGATAGGAAATGAGGGAGCCAGGCAGAAAAATCTTCTAGAAATTGTTTGGGTTGCCCAGGTGGGCAATAGATAGTTGCAACACGCAGAGAGAAAGGAGTGTAAATCCAGATAGAATGTACTTCAAATGAAGTAAATGTGAGTGATGGAACCTGTTGTAGAACTGTGTATGCGAAAGATTGGGATAGTAATAATACATTCCCACCACCTTTACTGTTACCAGGCCTGGACGTGTGTGGGAAGTGGAGGCCACTGTGAGACAGTGCTGTAGGGGAGAACGTGTCTGATTGTGTGAGCCATGTTTCTGTTATAGCCAGCAGGTTAAAGTTGTTAGATATGCAGAAGCAATGGATGAATGTTAATTTGTTACAAACAGAGTGTGCATGATACAAGGCACATTTTAGTGATATGGAGGGTGATGTGATGTTTTAAAGATTAGCTGGATTTTTATATTGCTGTGAATCAGGTGAATGTGAGTGGGGCAAGTGGTTGGGGCCTGGATTTGGAGAAATGTCACCAGCTAATAGAAGCAATAGAGAGAAATAAATATACGTGTAGGAGGTTTGTGAATGTGTTTTTTTTTATAGTGACAGGTTGTGGATGTTATTGTCAAAGTACAAAGATAAGTAAAAAGTGTTAATAAGTAGTGAGTGGATAATTGAGGCAACAATGTGTACAGAGGGGAGGGTTGCAGGGAATTAGTAACCCATATACATTTTCCAAACATGGCGCTTTGAATAACTGACACATGCACCAAATGCAGTGGAAAATATATATTACTCTGGGAGCAGGTACTATCCTGCCATCCGATACACTGTATTGAACAGACTTCTGACCACATATAATGTGTTTACAAAATATGGCACCTGTGTAATGAGGAATTTATCATTGCTGTAACCTACCAAAGGGAGACTGCCACAGTTTTTTCTTTTTAATTAAATATTGCAAATCTGATTAGCAGAGATTGGAAGGTATTTTATTTACGTTCTATCCAGTTTATAACAACATTACACAAAAGGACATCAACTCAGAACAATGGAGGTATGGCCATGTTTAAATAAAAGTACGTACAAAAAAACAACCCAAAAATTGTTGGATTAAGCTATATTCTGCATTATACACTTGAGAAAGAACTGTTTGCTCAGTAATGACGTGTGGTCATTCCAATGTTTATGTTGAGCTTATCATAAGTGGAGTGCATTACTGCGCAGTCTACAACATTGCTTCTGAAGGGATGATGCTTCATTCCTTTTCCCAGTCAGGGAGGTGCAGTCAGGGTAGGCTAGCATATTCCCTATCAGACTGCAGATCGGGGCCGTAATTAGGGTGGTACGGAGTGTGCACACCCATCACCTGTGGTATTGTACTCGGACATGCTATTCATGAGCTGTCTGACCCTGCATAGAAAGCTAGAGAATTCTAGCTAGTTGAAGCTCACTTTGTACTTAAAAATATGCTCAGCTTTGCTGCCAAGCAGATCTATGTAGTATGTGGCTGCAAGAGATTGGATGTGTGGCTGCAAGGAATTAAGATCTACTTAATTTCAATGCTGATTATTTTTTGCAAAGTATAAGTAGTTTCACATAGTTAGAAATCTCATAGTTTTTATGCAAGATCAAATAGCTCAATGAGTAGGGTGTTTAACTAGAATTCAACATGTTATGGGTTTGAATCCAGGGAATGGCAGTATAGTGAAATGTGTTATTTAATAAAGTGGGAGGGGCATCATAGCATGGGCTTTCTCTGGGATCACTGTTGTCATGCCCCTCCCCCATAAGGGCATGTGCTTTATCTCTCTAGTGGAAAGATGAGGGGGGCGTCAATTCTCTTTCTATGCCAGGGCACCAAAATGCCTAGTTATGGCTCTGCTGCAGAGTTTTGACTAAAAAATGCAGTCTCTAGCACCTTCTGTGCTAGGGGGAGATTTGTGTGAGGGAGGATCTGTGCTACTTGGAAATCTCTGTGTGTGGGGGATATCTGTGCAAGTGGTGCTGGTTCATATATGTGTGTGTGTGTGTGTGTGTGTGTGTGTGTGTGTGTGTGTGTGTGTGTGTGTGTGTGTGTGCAAATCTGGCTCTGATACTAGCCAAAGCCTCTACAGCCATTGACCTCACCGCACATCCCTGTCACCGGCATTCTATCTGCGCATGTCTGGCACCATCTTCTTCACTGTGTATGAGTTACTTAGTGTAGGACAGCTGTTCTCCCTTAGTTCCAGTGACCCGAGACTTTAACCTCGCAAAACAGCTTGCATGTTAACACTACATAAATATATATTTATGAGAAATATCTCTGCATGATACATTGCCTAAAATACCTACCCCATAGCAAATCTGGTGTTTTGGCCACAACCTCCTCATCCCCAGGATCAACTGGCAGTTGATCTCATGGCACCCGGCTCTTTTATTATTGGGGGTAATTCCAAGTTGATCGCAGCAAGAAATTTTTTTAGCAGTTGGGCAAAACCATGTGCACTGCAGGGGGGGCAGATATAACATTTGCAGAGAGAGTTAGATTTGGGTGGGTTATTTTGTTTCTATGCAGGGTAAATACTGGCTGCTTTATTTTTACACTGCAATTTAGATTGCAGATTGAAAACACCCCACCCAAATCTAACTCTCTCTGCACATGTTATATCTGCCTTCCCTGCAGTGCACATGGTTTTGCCCAATTGCTAACAAAATTGAATTATTATTATTATTATTATTATCCTTTATTTATGTGCTGCCACAAGAGGTCAGTGGCACTTTACACAGTATATAAACAGAAAAAGTCTGAACATAAGAAAAAAATGACTTATGTACACTACAGAACATCGCAGGACAAGGGCATGACATACAAACACTGCTGCAACAGCAGTCATAATACCCAAATAAGCAGCACAGCAGCATAACCCAAAGGATAGGTGCTGTTGTATGGGGGAGATGATGCTATAATTGGGGGTTGGAAAAACACATGAGGGTTTACAGTCTAAAGACAGACAGATAAGGGTGACAGAGGTGAGAGATAGTGAGCAAGGAGCATGGGAAGTGGGTACCTCCCTCCACCCTCCCTGACACAGCCATCAGTTTGCTATCTCCTGTCCCCGTTACTACCGTATCAGTGGCTCAGGTACAGCGAGCACTACACTCTAGTGCACTGATACAGTGGGGGCAGTGGTAAATTTTCTCTGCTCAGCTGACATTTTTTTCCAATGCCATAACCAATCCTGGCATTACTCTCTCACAGTGGGTGGGCATCTGAACGGACAGCGTGTTGCTGCATTTAGGTTACCTGCTCCTGCAATGCTTTTGACACAAAGACACACACTGACTAGTTAACGGTACCCACCACTATACTTCCTTCAGTACCTGCTCAACAGTGTGTGACACGCTCACCTATTGTTCACTGTGACACCCCCGTTATCACACACAGTTGGCAATAGCAGTCCACCACTTCTTTTGGCACTTCTCTAGTCTTTTGCTCAATTGTCATCTCACTCGGAGTTCTCTCATTGAGATTCAACCCCGGGTGGCTCTGCACTGTGACATGCATCAGCAGGGCCTGATTAAGGGTTGTGGGGGCCCCAGTGTTCGCAAAAATGTGCTATAGCGCATATTTTACCCTGCTTTGATGACCAGGGACTCACATTTCAAAAACAGGAGGGTCCCTGGGACGCGCTCCACTACAGCCAATCAGATGCTCTATGGCTCGCTGCACGTTATAAAAATAGGAGGTAAAGCCTTGGCAGTCCTCTTTGGTGTCTCTCCTGACTCACATGCTTCGGGGTCCAGACCTGATGGAGCAGCTCTTTAGAGCCTCAGCATAAGGGACCTGCACCGGTGAGTTTGTGCAGTGACTGTTAATGCGCTGTTGGTGTAGCACCAGTGGGACTTTATGTGCTGGCGGGGACCGAGTGTTTGAGCAGCGGGGGTGGGTCCGATCATGTGCCGATCACCGCTCTGATCATAACAAGCAGCAGCTGTGTCAGTGCCGGCGACACCCAGGGGGTGCTCAGAGGGGGCCTGAGCAGAGAGACCGTTGCTGGCTGATAGGCCGCCCCAGTCCCACACAGGTTGCATTGGTGAGGGCCGGTTTGGCCCTGGCTGAGGAGCTGCTCCTGTCTGAGTAATAGAAGGCCCCGGGGCTCCCCTTCCTTGCCACCCGTACCCTCCTTCCAGCACGCGGATATGTAGCAGTGTGTGACAGTAGAGCCAGTGGCGGAACTGTGGGAGGCAGTGGAGTCGGCTGCCGCCGGGCTCCTGACCGCAAGGGGGCACATCTCCTCCACTGTCTCCCTCTGCCTGAGGACCGCGCTGCTATTGCAGACGGAGGAGCTGTGTCAGTGACACGGAAGCTGCCTCCTGTATTTACAGAGAGCTGGTACTGGCTGCAGCTAGGGGGAGCTCCAGAGCGCAGCTCCTCCCGGGCCCTTCTAGTTAAGCAAGCCAGCCGAAGCTCTCTGCTCCTCCGTGCTCCGTGTCAGTCTGATGATAGCCAAAGGTAGGCACTGTGTGGGGGGTGGGGGATAGGTGTATTTGGGGGGATTTGGGAGGATTTGGGGGGGGGAGCACTGTGTTTTGTGTGTGCTTGTTTTTAAGTGAGGTGTGTGTGTGTTTTTAAGGAAAGTTGTGCTTTCAACTAAAAGAGGCATGTGTGTGAGAGGCGTGTGTGTGTGTAAGTGAGTGATGTGTGTGTAAGTGAGTGGCATGTGTGTGAGAGGCATGTATGTGTGTGTGTGTGTGTGTGTGTGTGTGTGTGTGTGTGTAAGTGAGAGGCATGTATGTGTGTGTAAGTGGGAGGCATGTGTATGTAGGTGAGAGGCATGTGTGTGTGTGTGTGTGTGTGTGTGTGTGTGTGTGTGTGTGTGTGTGTGAGTGAGTGAGAGGCATGTATGTGTGTGTAAGTGGGAGGCATGTGTATGTAGGTGAGAGGCATGTGTGTGTGTAAGTGAGAGGCGTGTGTGTGTGTGTGTGTGTGTGTGTGTGTGTGTGTGTGTGTGTGTGTGTAAGTGAGAGGCATGTGTATGTAAGTGAGAGACGTGTAAGTGAGAGTAATGTGTATGTGTGTAAGTGAGAGGCATGTGTATGTGTGTAAGTGAGAGGCATGTGTGTGTGTAAGTGAGAGGCATGTGTATGTAAGTGAGAGGCATGTGTATGTAAGTGAGAGACATGTGTGTGTGAGAGGTGTGTTTGTGTGTGAGAGGTATGTGTGTTAGAGGAAAGGATTAAAGGAGGCATTTGAGCATTTCTACAGGACTGTGTACAGAGCACACACCTGGTCTGGGTACACGCTACCTTATAAATATATGGAGGGGTGTCCGTTCTGAATGTGTATGTGTGTGTGTGTGTGTGTGTGTGTGTGTGTGTGTGTGTGTGTGAGAGGCAAGTGTGTGTGTGTGTAAATGAAAGGCATGTGTGTGTAAGTGAAAGGCGTGTGTGTGTGTGTGTGTGTGTGTGTGTGTGTGTGTGTGTGTGTGTGTGTGTAAGTGAAAGGCATGTGTGGGTGTTTAAGTGAAAGCGGCGTGTGTGTGTTTCAGTGAAAGCGGCGTGTGTGTTTTTAAGTGAAGGAGGCGCGTGTGTGTGTGTGTGTGTGAAAGCGCATGTGTGTGTTTTTAAGTGAAGGAGGCATGTTTGTGTGTGTGTGAAAGCGGCGGGTGTGTTTTTAAGTGAAGGAGGTATGTGTGTGAAAGCGGCGTGTGTGTTTAAGTGAAAGAGATGTGTGTGTTTAAGTGAATGAGGCGTTTGTGTGGGTTTTTTATATATATCTAGTGTTCACGCTAGGTGTCTTTCACAGGGCGCTGCGCCCTGCCCCTTTTTCAGACAGCTTTATCCCGCCCTGCCCGTTTTTGTGCGCCCTGCCGCCCCGCCGTTTGCTGCCTGCCGGACCCCGCCACGCCGCCGGACCCAGACGTGCGCCGCCGGACCCGGTAAGCACATGAGAGTCCCCCTGGGCTAAATTAACCTTGTAAGTATTTTGCAACTGTAAACTTCAATTTCAGTGCTCTCTACCTGGTGCAATGTGCCTCAGTGCTCTCTGTCTGGTGCAATGTGCCTCAGGGCTCTCTACCTGGTGCAGTGTGCCTCAGTGCTCTCTACCTGGTGCAATGTGCCTCAGTGCTCTCTGTCTGGTGCAATGTGCCTCAGTGCTCTCTACCTGGTGCAGTGTGCCTCAGTGCTCTCTACCTGGTGCAGTGTGCCTCAGTGCTCTCTACCTGGTGCAATGTGCCTCAGTGCTCTCTGTCTGGTGCAATGTGCCTCAGTGCTCTCTACCTGGTCCAGTGTGCCTCAGTGCTCTCTACCTGGTGCAGTGTGCCTCAGTGCTCTCTACCTGGTGCAATGTGCCTCAGTGCTCTCTACCTGGTGCAGTGTGCCTCAGTGCTCTCTACCTGGTGCAGTGTGCCTCAGTGATCTCTACCTGGTGCAGTGTGCCTCAGTGCTCTCTACCTGGTGCAGTGTGCCTCAGTGCTCTCTACCTGGTGCAGTGTGCCTCAGTGCTCTCTACCTGGTGCAGTGTGCCTCTGTACTCTCTACCTGGTGCAGTGTGCCTCAGTGCTCTGCCTGGCGCAATGTGTATAACGTGCTCTATCTGGCGCAATATGTATAATGTGCTCTACCTGTCGCAGTGTGTATAGGAGGTTCTACCTGGAGCAATATGTATTAGGTGCACTACAGTGTGGTGTAATGTGAATTGCCACTATTATGTGGCCACGCCCCTTCCCCACGAAACAATGCCCCTAGATTTTGCGCACTGTCCATATTTTGGGCTATAGGAATGGGAGCACCAAGCATTATAGTATGTACCTAAGTTTGCCCATCTAACTTAAAAATGTGCCCTCCCGAATGGAAAAATGTGCCTTACCCGTGATCAACACCCTGCCCTAAAAAAATCCTAGAGTGAACACTAATTATATCGGCATTCCGCTGCGCCAAAGCATCTCCATTGAGACCTGCTGGCGAGTGAGGGAGCACCGTAGGTGTACTATAATGGTATGCTGGTATCTGTTTTATTGTAATGACTGACTTGGAGTGCGTCCACTTTCTATGTGTATCTATATTACTATTGGGAAAGGTACCTGAGCACGCTGCTACTGTTCACCCTTAGTGCCGGATAGCTACATATGGTATGTGTGTGTGTATATGTGGGGGGCACCAACATTTATCATGCCTCCGGGCGACTGGGACGAACTTATGCCACTGAGTGGAGCAGGAACTGCAGAATGTGCTGCAGAAGTTTGGGGGTATGGGCAGCACTGCGTGCGGAGCCTAGTACACGGGGGGCTGTGGAGGGAGACCCTGCAGGCAGCCGGGATAAGGGTCAGGACCCAGGGATAACGGTATGGCTGGGGGAAGGGGTAGCCATATGACAGACTGATGGGGAGGAGGCTGAGACAGATGGGTTACTTTGTGCTTGGAAACATCAATACCCTCATTATAAAAAGACATGACACGAATCACATAATTATCTGAGTACAGCCCAAACTCCAGGACTACAAATACCAGAAATCTGCAGAAATACTAATTGGATCAGAGGGACTAGAATTCAAATACAAAATTCTATCACAACTTATATTTCTTGCAAATTTGATTTATTTTTTTATATCTCTTACAACATGTACATTCTGTGCACATTTTTGGAAGGGTCAGTCGCAGGGTGGTAAGCCTGTAATACTCCCAGTAGGGGGATAAAATTACTTGCAGTACATACACACTGCATGAGTGCAATCCTGGGCATGCACAGAGCAGTCATTGGCGCAACTCTGACTCCATCTCAGGCTTAGAGAGTAGCTCATGTATTACATAAGGTACAATCCCTCCATCACCGCACACCGGATGTATATGTGTGTGTACAGTATATATAGATATAATATATCACACACACTAGCCCTAGCACTGCCTGTCCCTAACACCCTCCTTGCCCCCAACACTGCCCCAACTGGTATCTCCCCTAACCCCCCCCCATACCCTTACTACTTCCTGCCCCTAACCCCCTCCCTACCCCTAGCACTACCAGCCACTAACCCTCTCCTTGTACCCCAGCATTGTCCCAACTGTTGCCTGCCCTCACCCCCATAATATGTGATGGGACCCAGAAATAGTGAAGTAGGACCCCAATTTTTCTAAGTGAGGGGTCCCTGGGACCCACAAATTTTTCCGCTCAGCGCGATCACTAGGCCCCAGAGCAACAAAGTTGTGGAGTCCCCCACCCCAAAAAATGTATGAAACATGCAGAGACAGACAGACAGAGACACACACACACTTATACCCCTTTTCCACCTACGTACCGTGTCCGATCCGGGATGTTTAACACGGCTACAACCCGTGTCGGCTCCCCCGTTTCCACTACACTTCGACACGGGTTATTCCCGTGTCTGATCTGTTTCCACCTAACCCGGGTAAGCTCTGTAAAAGCCTATTGCTGTCATTACAAATGGACTTTTTACTGTCTCATCAAGATGATGTCATCAAAAGGACCAAAACAGAGGGGTGGGGCCTGCTCACAGCATTGCAGCAATGGACGCCGGTGCAGTAGCTGTGTCTAGCATGGAGTCGCAGACTGTTTGCAGTTTACTGCTGCTTTCTGCTACAGACAGCTTGATGCAGCTTTTCACCTTGTGCTACCTACTGCAGAGCTGGAGAAGGAGAGCTCAATTCTTTGCAGAGAGGGCTACCTATCGACGCAAATATTTGAAAAGGAGGAGAGCGCGTA
Organism: Pseudophryne corroboree; assembly: GCF_028390025.1. Lineage (NCBI taxonomy): Eukaryota > Metazoa > Chordata > Amphibia > Anura > Myobatrachidae > Pseudophryne > Pseudophryne corroboree. The sequence goes on along the minus strand of NC_086453.1, from coordinate 203,984,157 downwards.
TATCATCCACTGTTGTTATTTCTCTCATAACAATGAACTCTACACCAAGCCAAAGAATGTGGATGAGAGATCGCAGACATGGGGAAGCATTCATGCAGACTATTCTAGCATATCAGGAGGAGCAGTGGATGGCAAACTTCAGGATGTCTCGCGCTACATTCGAGTATGTTTTGGAACTACTGTCCCCCGCAATAACCATGCAGACCACCAGGTTCCGTAAGCCCATTGAGCCAGCCAGGAGATTAGCGATTGCTCTCTGGTGGTATGCTACCCCTGGAGAGTATCGCACAGTTTCCAGTTTATTTGGAGTAGGGATTGGCACGGTCTGCAAGATTGTCTACCAGGTCACGCGGGCATTGCTGGATACCATGTACCATCGCTTTATTTCCTTGCCACAAGGACAGCAGCTAGATGAGACTATAAAAGGGTTTAAGAAGCGTGGCTACCCACAGTGTGCTGGTGCCATAGATGGGACCCACATCCCCATCATCGCTCCCCGTGACAACCCAGCAGACTATTACAATCGTAAGGGTTAGCATTCCATTGTTCTGCAAGCGGTAGTGGACCACAAATACTGGTAAGCACTGTTTTACTAATGTGTTTGAAATAGGCTTGGCCTGTTTTATGATAATGCATAAACCTTTATTTTTAGTTTCACAGATGTCTTCATAGGGTGGCCCGGACGGTCACATGATGCAAGGGTTCTCGCCAACTCCGATCTTTACAGTATTGCTGAGGACAAGCTTGGTGGATGGCTTTTCCCTCGAGAGGTAAGATTATTTACTACTTAAACTGAAATGTTTGCCCATAAACCAATAGTCAAGTTTTACCCCTGTAATAATATTAATGTTTTATTAACAGAAATCGGAGATCGTACATGGTGTGGACATCCCGGTCCATCTCATTGGTGATGCAGCATACCCATTACAGCGCTGGCTAATGAAGGGCTACACCCAGCATGTTCACTTATCCCCCGAACAGACATCATATACCCATGCCCTAAGTTCGGCCCGTATGGCAGTGGAGAATGCGTTTGGGCGTTTAAAAGGACGCTGGCGCTGCCTCATGAAGAGGAATGATGTGGACTTGAAAATAATGCCAGATATAGTAGCGGCCTGCTGCATTCTCCATAACATATGTGAGATTCAAAAGGAAAACTTTCTCCCGAGTGGAATATACATGATCATGGGGTGGGGGTCGCTGTACATGATGCACCAGGCTTGGTGGGGGGGCATGACGCTGTCAGCGAGTGCATAAGGGCCACCATTGCAGCTAATCTTCAAACAATGTTGCAGTAGAGAAGACAGACAAGTTTTTGTGTGCAAACAATTTTTGTTTATTTCGATTTTCAGTTATAAAAATTTGGTTCAAAAGTTGTTATTATATTTTTTCTTTTAAACAGTTGGCACACATTTTCTGAGGTAACAATATAAAATATTTAAGTGCAAACATGTCACTGTAAAATTCCACATAACGCAAGGGGTCTTCAACATGTGTCTCTCCAGCTGTTGTGGAACAACATGTACCAGCATGTGTTGCTATGTGTTTCCACAACAGCTAGAGGGCCACATGGTGAAGACACCTGCCCTGAGGTAAAAGAGTAAAGTGCAAACAGGGCACTCTGTAAAAAAAAAAACCTAATGTTTGGTTTGGCAGGTATCGGGTTACCCCCAATATTTGGATCACACTGCCGCACATTTTCTGAGGTAACAATATAAAATATTTAAGTGCAAACATGTCACTGTAAAATTCCACATAACGCAAGGGGTCTTCAACATGTGTCCCTCCAGCTGTTGTGGAACAACATGTACCAGCATGTGTTGCTATGTGTTTCCACAACAGCTAGAGGGCCACATGGTGAAGACACCTGCCCTGAGGTAAAAGAGTAAAGTGCAAACAGGGCACTCTGTAAAAAAAAAACCCTAATGTTTGGTTTGGCAGGTATCGGGTTACCCCCAATATTTGGATCACACTGCCGCACATTTCCTGAGGTAACAATATAAAAAGGTAGCCCCAATATCTGGATCCCACTGCCCATTTTCTGAGGTAACAATATAAAAGTTTAAAGTGCTAACAGGGCACTCTGTAAAATCAAAATAATGTTTGCATTTGTATGTATCAGGGTTGAGGATACAGTGCAAACAGAACCTTAAAACACAAACATTGTTTTATAACCCGCTGCTCTAAGGCAGTTGTCTATATACCCGAAATTCTGAGGATTGCGGGATTTGTGTTGGGGGATTTGAGGGAGGCTCATAGTTGTATGGACCATATGGGTGCTGTGGGTAGGCTGTGTCTTGCTGTTGTGTTTGTGTGGTATTCCCTATGGTACGTGCAAACGTGCGTTCAAAAAATGTCATCTGCCTATCATGCATGGTCATTAACTGACTCATAAAAGTTTGATGCATTTCTTTTTCTGACGCAAGAAATCTCTCAAGCCGTGCATCTTCCTGGGCATTGAGCTCACTATCTGCCTCACGCAGGTGATCCACGATAATGGACTTCATTGCTTTGACCGTTTGTTCTGTTTTGTTCAGTTTCTTTTTCCGCTGTGGAACGTTGTAGACTGTGAAGGAGATGAAACAGAATGAAAGCAACAATATAAAAATAGCAGTGGTAGCATATACGTGTTTGTGGCCTTCTCCCACCTGCACACTAGCTATACTCTGCAACATTACCATGATTCTATAAAAAAATAGCAGTGGTAGCATATACGTGTTTGTGGCCTTCTCCCACCTGCACACTAGCTATACTCTGCAACATTACCATGCCTTTACATATAGGGACTGCTGCAACTGTATTTGTAATGGTAATACTTACTATTTGAGCGCAAAGTTGTGGTCTTGGGGGGTTGCGACGTCTCCGCCTGAGACTGTGGTACGTCCTCAATAGTGGCACTGATGGAATCATCATTGACGGTCGAGTCTTCGAAACTGCTGTCCGATATAAGCAGCGGGGATGATGGGCTGCATTGTGAGCTGGGAAGGCTGTGCTGTGTTTCGTCACAGTCCTCGTCGACTGACATCTGGCGACTGGCAGAGCTGGATGACGATAGTGCTATGGGATTTGTTATCGCAGTTTTGCCGAAGACACTATAGCATAGGTCATAATATGGCCATTCCATTAGTGATGAGCGGATTCGGTTTTACTCGGTTTTACTCGGTTCTCAAAACCGAATCTTATTGGCTATCCAAAACACGTGACATCAGTGAGCCAATAAGATTCGGTTTTGAGAACCGAGTAAAACCGAGTAAAACCGAATCCGCTCATCACTACATTCCATACGTCCAGCACCACTTTTCTTGCGGTTATGGTCGTGTACTTTGGTGAATTGTCTGCGTAGTGCCTTCAATTTGTTAACGACTTGTTGCTGGGTTTTTTGGATGCCCCTTTCTGCCAGCATAAGGGATATGTTCTTGTAGACGATAGCATCCTTAACTGTTCCAGTCACCTGCCTTCTTATTTCTTCCTCTCCCCGAATATTAAGCAGCTCTTTGATCTCTGTGTCTGACCAGGTATGGCTAGCCATGTTGCTGTGCTGGAGCTTCTGCTGCTGTATATTGTCTGTTTGTTTGGAAGCTGCTGCAATAAAAATATCTGTATGTACCCAGCGCGACTTCAGAGTGTTTTGTTTGCTGCCTCAATGCCTGCATGTGCCCAGCGTAGTGTTGTTTGCTGCTGCGGTGCCTGCATGTGCCCAGCGTGTCTCCCAGGGATGACATCATCTTCCAGTGCCCCAGAAGCAGCCAATCAGCGTCTCAGAGCGTTACTCGGGTCTGAAAACACGTGTAATGACCGTTTCCACTGCACCGCTATCCGTGTCATTACCGTGTTCTACCCAGGTAAATAGCCGGGTTGGATTCCCGGGTCACTCAACCCGTGTTGACCCGTTTCCACCTACTAAAAATCCGTGTCGATGCGCGCCCCCGTGCAAAAACACGGGTAAAAACAGCTAGTGGAAAAGGGGTATTAACCAGGGTTCTCACCCACAGCAGTGTCACCAGTGGCTCCTCTCCGACACTACCAAGGCACTCTCCGGGTCTTCTTAAGTATGGAGCTCTCCCGGAAGCGTCAGCCTTCACTGTGGGGCTCCGTCCGTGGGGCTCCTTCCTCACTGCGTGCGCTGCTCCCAGCCACTACCGGGTCCTCGCTGCTGGGAGGGGCTTCATCAGTGCCTGTGTTGCCGCTCCCGAGTACCAGTCACTGCTGGGTTCTTGCTGTGGTACTCGCTGCGGGAGGAATGGGTGGCTTCTTCAGTGCCTGTGTTGCTGCTCTGGAGTACCAGTCACTGCCAGGTACTCACTGTGGGGCTAGGGGAGGGCCTTCTTCACTGACAGTACCGCCAGCGCCGCTATTTCAGCTGCGTACCAGCCACTGCTTTGTGACCCAGCCTGGGTCCTCCTTCACAGCCTGTGCCACGCCACTGCTCACATATACTACACTGCTTCTGACTACATACGCTCTGTATGCAGTATGCATTCAGATGCAGCTCTCAGCGGACAGACGGCGTGTGGGGGCCCTGAGACGACTGCCCCTGTTGCCCATGCCTTAATCTGGCCATGCATATCAGGGCTACCTAGGAGTTATTCAATCTCAAAATCAGAAACCCCACTTATTCTTCTTTCCTCCCTCGAAAATTGTTTCACATGGCACGCTCGCTTGGCCACCAATGCCCTACGGTAAATGACCAAGCAGCTGCATAATTGTGTTTGCAATTAATTTGGGATATCTAACTACGCTAAACTGTGTCTGTACTTTTAAGATTTTTAGCTCAACTTTTACTGGGAAGCAAGGACTATCCAGCAGTGACATTATACTTTCATAGCAGCAGCAATTCTTTACTATTATTACTACATTCTTATGACGATCAATCATGGTTATCTATTTTAGTGCAATTCCAGTCACTTCTATTTGACTAGTGTGCATTCTATAAACCACTTCTGTTTGATACAGTAACCCACCTTAAATTAGGTACACACTATACAATTATCTGTCAGATAATCTGCCAGATCTAGCTGGTTGGAATGAGAACCTGGTAATGGATGAGAGCAAATGACAATCTACCATTTGCTCCCAAACACTGGAAAACTAACAATACCTGTCGTTCATACAAATTGGTTAAACAAAAATGTACCCAACTTGGTTGAATGACTGTTTTTGTCAATTACCATTTTCTCTCATCCATTACCAAATTTTCATTCCAACCAGCTAAATCTAGCAGATTATCTGCCTGATAATTGTATAGTGTGTACCTAGGCTAAGGGACATGTGAAAGCACTTTGGAGTAGTTAACTAGTTTCTATGTACTTGTTGGCAGTGTATCACTGTGTTTAATAACCCACTATTTTCATGATTCCATTTAACAAATTGTTAAATTTTCAGTGAAACATATACTGTACATATGTACACTGATATACTGTACATATGTATACTGTACACTGTGTATACAGATTCACACACTGCTATTCCTGAATTAAGATACAATGGTGGTCATTCCGAGTTGTACGCTCGTTGCCGATTTTCGCTATGCTGCGATTTGTTGCTAAATGTGCATGCGCATGGTACGCAGAGCGCATGCGCTAAGTTATTTTACACAAAACGTAGTAGATTTGCTGGTGTTCGTGCGACGCTTTTCAGTCGCACTGCTGATCGGTGAATGATTGACAGGAAAGGGGCGTTTCTGGGTGGTAACTGAACGTTTTCCGGGAGTGTGCTAAAAAATGCAGGCGTGTCAGGGAAAAACGCAGGAGTGTCTGGAGAAACGGGGGAGTGGCTGGCCGAACGCCGGGGCGTGTTTGTGACGTCAAACCAGGAACTAAACGGACCGAGCTGATCGCAATCTAGGAGTAGGTCTGGAGCTACTCAGAAACTGCTTGAAAATATTTAGTAGCAATTCTGCTAATCTTTCGTTCGCTATTCTGCTAAACTAAGATACACTCCCAGAGGGCGGCGGCCTAGCGTTTGCAATGCTGCTAAAACCAGCTAGCGAGCGAACAACTCGGAATGAGGGCCTATGTCTCAGTTATGCGCCAAATCACTGCTATCACTATCAAATCACTGCTAATTTTACTAATTTCTACTGTATCTCAAGCTTGCTGATCACATTAATGTGAATAATTATCACTATATTATGCTTTTTCTGGTTATATGATCTTGAACTTTTATGTGCTTGACTATCTTCATCTACAAATGTGTGGCTGTATTTTTCTCTAGTGTTCTTAGAAAAAGCACTTACTGTACTGTATATTTGTCAGTGGACAACTTTTGTCCTTCTTTATCTTACTGTGTGCCTTTTCATTTCTCGTTCAGGGAGTTCTATATGCAATTAGCACACGTATGACCTTATTTAAATCTATTTCCCAATTTAGGGTTAAATCGCCTAATCACATGTTTTCACTGTGAGCATTATTACTATACCCACTATTCTTCCTTTCTAGTGGGTTTTTAAACCTTTAAACATATTTGTTCTCACCAAAAAAAGTTTTTATTATTAATTCAATAAAAGTTATGTTTTAAGTATAGGCAGAGTGCCTCCAAAATAAAGTATTTTGTTTTCTCTTGCACTTTATCCTAAACTCGGAATAACCTCTAATGTCAACTGTAATTCAGAAAATGTAGACAATAAAATGGGCACAATTTGAAGGGGTCGCAATGGTGTGTGCGACTGCAAAAATGTTATCCAGCAACATAGACTAACTTGTTGTCAGTGATGCATATGTGAGATGTATTTTAGGCAGGCTAAGCACATATGCACTGTTATAGTGTTATTTGTCCGACAGGGTCCGCAAGTTATCCACAGGATAACAATGGGATATGATGGCGTGACAGCGGATTGGCACCAAACGATCGCAAGCTTTCAGTCCTCCCAGGATGCAATGGGCTCGTCCATATATCCCCGCCCACTGGCTCAGGCAAATCAGTTTTTTGTTTGGTGCGGCAGGAGCCGGACCATGGTCAGAAGGCTGCTGTTCTTGCCAGCCCTAAGCTTTCTTATTTTATTTTTATAGTTTTACTATGTTTTTGAGCGATCTTTCTTAACAGCGTCTTATACGCATATTGGAAAGAGTCGCTCCAACAACTCTCCGCCGGGTCGTAACAATGCTTACCCATGCATACAGTGCTGTCTCGACGGGCGTGTGTGTCGGATATACTAGCAGGTCCAGCAGACGTTACCAGGCTGTGGCCGGAGCACAGGGAGAAGATAAGGCATCGGTTCCACATAGTCGGGGAATACGGACACAGCCGCACTGTATTGGGAGGAGACTACCAAACAGTAGCTGAAGTGCCGCCACCACGGGTGCTCCAGCGCTAGGCCTTAGGGATCATAAGGCACCAGGATTAGTATGAGGCTGCCATCCCTAGGGTTGATGTCAGCGGTGGGGTTTTAGACGCTCTCCTGGTCGCCCCTCCCCCAAGTTCATGACCAGTTTCCGCGAGTCTCCCGCCATGAACTGTTGCCTCACTTCCGTCTCAGATGCTACCATGAGGGGTCTCGGTCGCAACATAGGCCACTACATCTGTGTTCACTAAGCGCTACAGCGAGGAGACCCGGTCGCAGTACAGGCGTCTGTATGACCAGTGCGTCTGTATGCACAGTGCATCTGTGTCCACATAAGAGTTCCCGGAGCAGCAGTGTACACTAGTAGCAACTGGATCCACTCAGCATTCGCTAACGTATTGATCGATCTTGGAAGTGAGGTGAGTCTCCCTGTATCCCACTCTACTGAGTACGGGTTATACAGCACTAAATTTCTATCTACTTTTGTCAGTATGAATAGTTAAATTTAAGTGCCTATTACATATGAGTCTGTGTACATTACTGTGGTTTTCTTTGCATTGCATCTGAATACTTTAAGATCTGTATAAAACAGAATTCAGTAATATGTACTCCTACATACTTTAAAATGTGTTTGTAGTTATGTGCTCATGTCACTAATATATAACATGTGACTGACTGCTAGTGTGATTGCTGACTTTAATATATGTTTGTCAGTTGTTTCTTTTGGTCCTCAATGCTGGTGCATGGGTAGGGACAGATTGATATCACTTTAGAAGGTTAAAGTGATTACAGTCACAAATTGTGTAGTACACTGTGAAAGTGCTGATTATTTATCATGTCTAAGAGCGGCAAAGGTGACATAGTAACATAGTATCTAAGGTTGAAAAAAGACAATTGTCCATCGAGTTCAACCTATTTGTGCTCTCCTATCCAGGATTAATTGGTCTAAATTTGAATGATGCTGATGTCAGCCATTGCATTTTATCCCTCTTTTTATAGTAACTATAGTGCGTGACTATGCACCATAAGTTATAACCCTGGATATCCTTATCCATTAGGAATTTATCTAACCCGTTCTTAAAGGTGTTGACTGAGTCCGCCATTACAACTCCCTCAGGCAGGAAATTCCAAAAACGTATCGTCCTTACCGTGAAAAAGCCTTTACGCCGTATTGTGTGGAATCTCCTCTAACCTGAGCGAGTGTCCACAAGTCCTGTGTTGATCTAACCTAAAACAGGTCCCGTGCAAGCTCTGTGTATTGTCCCCTTATATATTTGTAGATGTTGATCCTGTCTCCTCTTAGTCTCCTCTTTTCCAGTGTAAACATGCCTATTCTTACAAGCCTTTCCTCGTATTCCAGCTTCTCCATGCCCTTAATTAGTTTGGTTGCCCGCCTCTGAACCTTTTCTAGCTCCAGGATATCCTTTTTGTAGTATGGTGTCCAGAATTTTACACAGTATTCAAGGTGTGGCCTCACTAGTGATTTATATAACAGGAGTATAACTCCCTCGTCCCTTGCATCAATTCCCCGTTTTATGCATGCAAATATCTTATTAGCCATCTTTGCTGCAATCCAAATTGGGTACTGCTGCTTAGTTTGCTATCTATGAGAACACCTAAGTCCTTTTCCAGTACAGTATCCCCTAATTTTACCCCATTCAGTATGTAGGTGTTATTTTTGTTCTTGCTACCACAGTGCATTACCTTACATTTGTCTGTATTGAAGCACATTCTCCATTTGGCTGCCCATGCTTCTAATATAACTAAGTCATTCTGAAAAGACTCAACATCCTCCTCCGTATTTATAGCCTTACACAATTTGGTATCATCTGCAAAAATTGACACCATGCTCTCTAGACCTTCTGTTAGGTCATTAATGAAAATGTTAAACAATAGCGGTCCTAATACCGAGCCTTGTGGCACACAACTTAACACTTCAGTCCAATTTGAAAAAGATTCATTGACCACAACGCGCTGCTCCCTATTATCTAACCAGTTTTTGACCCAAGTGCATATTGTGCTTCCTAGCCCTATTTCTTGTAGCTTGTAGATAAGTCTCATGTATGGTACTGTGTCGAAAGTTTTGGCAAAGTCTAAAAAGATTATATCCACCTCTGTACCCTGATCGAGGTTTGCTCTTACTGTTTCATAAAAGCCAAGTAAGTTGGTTTGACAGGATCTATCATTCACAAATCCATGTTGATCCATGTTGATTCCTTTTAATGACTTTATTGGCTTCAAGGAACTTCTGAATAGTATCCCTTAGAATACCTTCCAGTACTTTCCCCAATATAGATGTAAGACTAACTGGTCTATAATTATCCGGTTCAGCTTTTCTTCCCTTTTTGAATATAGGCATTACTTCCGATATACACCAGTCTTTGGGAACCATACCTGATATAACTGAATCCTTAAAGATCAAAAATAGCGGTTTTGCAAGTTCAGAGTGAAGCTCCATTAGAACCCTTGGGTGAATTCCATCGGGACCCGGTGACTTATTAATCTTTAAATGTTTTAATCGGTCACAGACTACCTCCTCACCTAAATAAGTACCTATCAGTGGGATAGTCTCATTATTGAGATTGTGTGTTAGTCCCTGAATTGGGTCCTCTCTAGTAAATAGCAGAGTCACTTGAATCGTTTTTCCAGTTTATCTCTGGATAGTTAAAATCTTCCATGACTACTATGTCATCTACTCCTGCTGCTCTTTCAATTTGCTTCAGCAACAATTCCTCATCAGATACATTAATACCAGGCGGCCTGTAGCATACACCCAATACTAACTTTTTTAATCCTTTTTCCCTGCATGCAATTTCTACCCATAACATCTCGACAGTGTCTACAGTCCCCTCCTGCATATCTTCCCGTATATCAGGTTTTAAAAATAGTTTTATGTAAAGACACACCCCTCCACCCCTTTTATTTAGTTTCTCTCTCCTAAACAGTGTATAGCCCTCTATATTGACTGTCCACACATAAGATTCGTCCCACCAAGTTTCAATAATGCCTATAATATCATACTGTTTGCTTGCTGCAAGTATTTTTAGTTTGCCCTTTTTACCAGTAAGGCTTCTAGCGTTCACATACATAAAACTAAGATAAGTATTTCCCCTTGCGTTAGGGACATCATTCACCTTATGTAGCAACAATGACCCGTTATCGTTATTAGTTAGTGCTTTGGTAAAACCTCTTTTAGTACTCATGTTAATACCCTTGCCGGCTGCTCTTACACTCCACCCAACTTCTCCCCCATTTGTTTACTACCTCCATCCCCACTATTCTCACTGCACGACCCGTAGTTTCTAGCTAAACCGTCCCCCCAGGCTCCTAGTTTAAAATCTCCTCCAACCTTCTAACCATCCATCCCCCCAGCACCGCTGCCCCCTCCTCATTCAGGTGCAATCCATCACGACAAAAAAGATGGCACCTGACTGAGAAGTCCACCCAGTGTTCCAGGAACACAAACTCCTCTTTCCTGCACCAATCCCTAAGCCACACATTTATCTCCCTAATCTCCCTCTGCCTACCTGGGCTAGCGCGTGGCACGGGTAATATTTCAGAGAATATTACCTTAGATGTCCGTGCCTTAAGTTTCTTGCCTAAGTCCCTATAGTCTTTCTTAAGGACATCCCACCTCCCGCTAACTTTGTCATTGATGCCAACATGTAACAAGACCGCCGATTCTTTCCCAGCCCCTCCCAACAAGCTATCTACCCGGTCCGTGATGTGCCGCATCCGAGCACCCGGGAGACAACAGACTGTACGGCGATCACGGTCCCGGTAGCAGATTGCCCTATCTGCCTTCCTGATGATAGAATCCCCTACCACCACAATATGACTAGGTACCTCACTATCTTTTATCCCAACTGCGCCAGAGGGCACCGTAATTTCCTCACTATCATCCTCCGAATCCTCGCTCAGTCGTGCAAATTTATTTGGGGTTTGATAGTTCGGAGATGTTGAGCCTCCCCCTCTTTTTCTTCCTTCTTACTGTGACCCAGCTGGCTACCTGATTTTCCTCTTCTACCGGTGCCCTTCCTGCAGCTCCTCCACCGTTCTATCTAATCCTTGCTCGAGATTGTGAATCTCCCTCAGTTGCGTAACAGTTTGCTCTAGATCAGTTACCTGGGCTTCCAGGGCAACCGTTCGCACACACCTCGTGCAGATGTAATCACACTGTGGCAGTTGCTCCAGGTGTGCGTACATCTTGCACGACATGCACTGAGTGAGGTCCCCAATCACAGCCCCACTCTCAACAGAAAAAGAAGAAGCAAAAAGAAAAAAGAAGAAGCAAAACCATCTGGAGAAAAACACTCACTTATACAATAATTATGAGGGTACACTCACAGTAACACCAACACTCATATCATGTTTGTCTTGCAAAACTGTATTATCCTCTCAGGATCTGGTACAGGATGGTTTATGTGCAAATTGTTTCACGTTTCAGCAGATTACAAGGCAGATCCCTGTTCAATGTCAAGTACAGATAGATCCACCGTGGGCGATGTTTGCACAGACCTTGTCCAGTATAGCTGAACAGGTAATTCCTACAGCTTCACTACCAGGAATGGAGTACACTAATAACCCATCCATGCAGCTCCCTACTTACGGTATATAATTTCCCTCACCAGCTTCTCCTAAAAGACAAGCTGATAAACCAAGTGTAAGTAAACCGTCAACTTCACAGGCTACACAGGATGATTCATCGGACGATGAAAGCTCTATATATTCTTCTTCGGCATACGAAGAACAAGTAGAAGGTCTCAGCTCAGTGGATGTAGCTCAGCTAATTAGAGAAATAAAGGCCATTCTATCCTTAGAGGATTCAGCAGAGCCTGTGTTAAAAACCAAGGCACCTGTATTTAAACGGCCCAAAGCAGGTAAGACTGAGTTTCCAGGGTCAGACCAGCTTACGGAAATCATGGAAGAGGCTTGGGCTACAACCAGTAAAAAAAATATAGAAGTCCCCCAAAATGGGATTCCAATTATCCTTTTCCAGCTGGGGACTGTTTAAAATGGGAAATTGCTCCCAAAGTAGATACGCATGTAATTCGATTAGTGCGAAAATCTATATTGCCTTTGCCATCAACGTCATTGGATGATGTCACGGATAGGAGAGTGGATGGTTTTCTGAAAAACATATTTTCTCTGTCTGGGGCAGTCATAAGGCCAGCCATGGCTTTAGCTTGGTTGGCAAAAGCAGTTGCTGCCTGGATAGAGGTACTGGAAGCCGGTCTTTCAGCACCTTCAAGGGAGCAAGAATCTTATATAGCTCACATAAAACAGGCTGCAATAATCTTGGAAGAAGCGGCATTAGATATGGGCACTATCACCTCCAGGGCATCGGCTTCAACAATAGCTGCTCGCAGAGCACTTTTTTTATGTACATGGAAAGCTGATTCAGAATCTAAGAAGGTTCAGGAATATTTGCCTTTTACTGGAAGCATTCTGTTTGTTAAAGAATTGACAGATATTCTGGAGTCAGAAGCAGACTCCAAAAAGGTAAAATTTCCTTCCACATATAACCCCAAACGTAGGGGTCCCGCTTTTCGGCCCTTTGGGTCACAAGGAAAAGCAAAGGGAGAAAGTGATCATAAGCAGCCCAAATACAATAAATTTGGTAAGGAGAAAAAGCAATGGGTTACCAGAATGCCAGCCTCAAAACCAGAGAATAAGCCATCAGTTTGATGGTGTGGGCCTCCTCCTGGTAGGGGGTGGACTTCTTCAGTTTGCACAGATATGGCAGCAGTCTACAACAGATGCCTGGGTGCAAGAAGTGGTATCTCTGGGTTATGTTTTTCCCTTCAAGAAGCATCCTCCTCGAAGGTTCTTCTGCACCAGCCCATCTCGGGTAGAGACAAAGTCCAGGGCTTTGCAAGAAGCAGTTCAGAAATTGCTTCAGTCAGGAGTAATCATTCCAGTACCCCCTGCACAACGGGGACAGGGGTTTTACTCAAACCTGTTTTTGGTTCAGAAGCCAAATGGGTCATTCCGGCCTATTCTCAATCTCAAAATGCTGAACAAATACATTTGGGCACCTTGGTTTCACATGGAGACGTTACGCTCCATAGTTTTGGCCATGGAACAAGGGGATTATATGGTATCCCTGGATTTTCAGGATGCTTACCTACATGTTCCTATAGCACTGTCCCATCAGTGCTATCTCAGGTTCACTCTCCTCCAGCAGCATTTTCAGTTCCAGGCATTACATTTTCGGTTAGCCACGGCACGCAGAGTGTTTACCAAAATCATGGTGGGTATGGCAGCTTATCTTCGCAAGCAGGGGATAAGAATTTTTCCATACCTCGACGACCTGTTAATTCTAGCACAATCACAGGAAGTGCTCCTGGACCATCTCCAACAGACAATAACATGTCTGCAGAGACACGGATGGCTCATAAATTGGGCAAAATCATCTCTAGTTCCATCACAATGGATGACTCACTTGGGGGCTGTAGTGAATTCAAGTCTACAGAAAATATTTTTACCTCGGGACAAGATAGCCAAGGTAAAGTCAAGGACTCAGGAGTTGTTACACAGTCAAACAATATCAATCCACGCAGCGATGCGACTGATGGGTTTGATAGTGTCTACATTTGACATGGTGGAGTATGCACAATTCCACTCAAGACCTCTGCAGCATCTGATTCTGGCCAGATGGAATGGAATACATCAGACAATAAAGAAATAGACTATGGCACTTTCACACAAGGTAAGAAAGTCATTAGCCTGGTGGCTACAAACATCCCATCTAAACAAAGGGAGACCCTTTTGGATATCAGATTGGGAGATCCTGACAACAGATGCCAGTCTTCAGGGCTGGGGAGCAGTATCCGGAAGATTATGGTTCCAGGGACAATGGACTGCAGAAGAAAGTTGCCTGCCAATAAATCTGTTAGAACTTCGGGCCATATACATGGCACTGATTCAGGCAAAGGACACTCTTCAAGGAAGACCAGTCCAGATCCGTTCGGACAATGTAACGGCGTTAGCGTACCTCAACCATCAGGGAGGAACGCGCAGTCAAACAGCAATGAAGGAGGTAAGTCACATACTAAAATGGGCAGAACTCCATCTTCCAGCATTGTCTGCAGTATTCGTCCAGGAGTCCTAAACTGGGAAGTAGACTTTCTCAGTCAACACGCCATTCAAGCAAGCGAATGGGCTCTACATCCGGAAGTCTTTCAGACTCTAGTAGACTCTAGAAGTGGGGTTTGCCAGAGATAGATCTCATGACGTCCCATCTTAACAACAAAGTACCCATGTACGGGTCAAGGACAAAGGATCCCGGAGCGATCTTTGTTGTCGCCCTGTCAGTGAAATGGGATTTTCATCTGGCGCATCTGTTTCCTCCGATCATCCTGCTACCCAGGGTGGTGAGAAAGATAAAAGAAGCAAAGGGTGCCGTGATTCTAATAGCTCCAGCTTGGCCCAGAAGGCATTGGTACACAGATCTGCAGAGAATGTCGAAGGATGCTCCACTTCTGCTCCCTCAACGTCCAGATCTACTAATGCAGGGTCCTTGTTACCACAGGCATCTGGATCGAATATTGTTGACGGCATGGCTCTTGAAACCTCTATCCTGAAGTCAAGAGGACTCTCACAACAGGTAGTTCAAACAATGCTCGGAGCAAGGAAACCCTCCTCAGCTCGCATTTATCACCGAATATGGCAGGCCTATGGGAGTCATTCCGAGTTGATCGTAGCTGTGCTAAATTTAGCACAGCTATGATCATCTGACATGCGGGGGGACGCCCAGAACAGGGCTAGTCCGCTCCGCATGTCAGTGCCGTCCCCCGCACAAATACAAAAGCATCGCACAGCGGCGATGCTTTTGTATTTCAGGAGTAACTCCCTGCCAGCGCAGCTCCTGCGGCTGGCCGGGAGTTGTTTGTCGCTGCCGCTGGCCACAGCGGCTGCATCAGACGTCACACAGCTGCCGCGGTCCACCCCCCCCGACGGTCCGGCCACGCCTGCATTGGCCGGACCGCGCCACCGTCCAGCCCCCTCCCGCCCAGCGACTGCCTCTGTCTCAGAGGCGATCGCTAGGCAGCGACGACTGCCATGCACCGCGCATGCGCGGTACCAACCCAATCTCTGCACTGCAACAAACTGCAGCGAGCGATCTGGTCGGAATGACCCCCTATATTCATTGGTGCAGTGAAAGAAATGTGGACCCGAAATGTTTCCAAATTTCTAGGGTCTTAGATTTCCTTCAGGCAGGAATGGATAAAGGTTTGAAGGTGGCTTCCTTGAGAGTACAAGTATCAGCATTGACTGTATGGTTCCAAAAGAAAATTGCCTATTTACAGGATGTGCATACTTTCTTCCAGGGAATGCTGTACATTCAACCTCCCTTTGTTCCTCCTACAGTGCCTTGGGACTTAAATTTAGTCCTGAAAGCCCTTCAAGTTGCTCCATTTGCACCACTTAATAAAGTGGATCTTAAATGGTTGACAGCTAAAGTTCTCTTTCTACTGACTATGGCATCAGCTAGAAGAGTATCAGATTTAGGAGCGCTGTCTTGTCATTCTCCTTTTCTGACTTTTTATCCAGATAAAGCAGTTCTAAGAACTAGTTCTGGGTATCTTCTGAAGGTGGTGTCTAAATTCCACCTTAATTAAGAAATTGTAGTCTCGGCTTTTCAGGTATCGGGACTTTCTGCGGGAGATGCGTCGCTGGACGTAGTCCGGGCATTAAGGATCTACGTGGATCGTACCAGTGTCATCAGAAAATAGGATTTTAATACCTACCGGTAAATCCTTTTCTTATAGTCCGTAGAGGATGCTGGGGTCACATCAAGAACCATGGTGTATAGACGGGATCCGCAGGACACATGGGCACTTTAAGACTTTCAGATGGTGTGACCTGGCTCCTCCCTCTATGCCCCTCCTCCAAACTCCAGTTTAAGGAACTATGCCCAGGGAGACGAACATTTCGAAGAAAGGATTTATTGTTAAACCACGGTGAGCATCTTACCAGCTCACACCTCAAGCATGCCGCTGAACGTGGCATTCAACAGAATACAAGCCAACGGCATGAACAATTACAGCACCAGGCTGACAAGAAACGTAACACAACATGTGCGTAACCACAAATAATTACTGCAGATACAGTACGCACTGGGACGGGCGCCCAGCATCCTCTACGGACTAAGAGAAAAGGATTTACCGGGAGGTATTAAAATCCTATTTTCTCATACATCCTAGAGGATGCTGGGGTCACATCAAGAACCATGGGGTTATACCAAAGCTCTAGAATGGGCGGGAGAGTGCGGACGACTCTGCAGTACCGAATGACCAAACGTGAGGTCAACCTCGGCCACGGTATTAAAACTGTAAAACTTAGCCAAATTGTTCGCTAAATAGATGCTCGGCAAAGTTGCAATGCCGAAATTCCCCAGTTAACCGCCCCGGACGAGCCCACCTTTCTAGCAGAAAGGCCCTTCACTTATTTCGGTAACGGCAATCCTGCCATGAGATGAGCATGCTGAATCGTACCACAGGTCCAGTGCGCAACGGTCTGCTTGGAAGCAGGACACCCAATCTTGTTGGGCGCAAACAGGACAAACAGAGTCTGTGTTCCTAAACGAAGCCATCCTGGCGACATAAATTTTCAAAATTCTGACCACATGCAGAGACTTCGACTCAGCGAAGGCATCGGTAGCCACAGGCACCACAATAGGTTGGTACATGTGGAAAGAAGAAACCACCTTCAGTAGAAATTGTTGAGGAGTTTCCAACTCTGCTCTACCTTCATGGAAGATCAAATAAGGTCTCTTGTGAGACCAGGCCGCTAACGCAGGCACTCGCCTTGTGTATGCCAAGGCCAACCTGACGACCACTTTCCAAGCGAGGAATTCCACTCCTCCTTACTTAAATATTCAAACCAATGAGATTGCAGGAACTGCAACACCCCATTAAGATCCCATGGTGCCACTAGGGCACAAATGGAGGTTGGATGTGCAACACGCCCTTCACGACAGTCTGAACTTCTGGAAGGGAGTCCAATTTATTCTGAAAGAAACCCGATAAGGCCAATTTTAATTGAGCCCAAGTTTAGGCCCACATCCACACCTGCTGGAAGAAAATGGAGAAAACGTCCCAGCTGAAAAGTCTGCCGCAGGAGACTTCTTGGATTCACACCAAGAAACTTATTTTCTCCAAATACGGTAGTAATGATTCGACGTTACCCCTTTTTCTAGCCCGAATAAGCGTGGAGAACTAATTCCGTGTGAATATCCTTACGGAGTAGGATTTGGCGGTCAACCGCCATGTCGTCAAACGTAGCCGCGGTAAGTCCTAATACACGCACGGCCCCTGCTGCAACAGGTCCTCGCGCAAAGGAAAAAAACAGGGATCCCCTATGAGCAATTCCTGAGATCTGGATACCAAGCTCTCCTTGGCCAGTCTGAGACCATGAGGCTCGCTCGAATTTCCTTTTTATGATCCCAGAAATTTTGGAACGAGAGAAAATGTAGGGAATACATATATCGACCGAAAACACCCACGGTGTCCCCAGTCCATTCACTGTTCCTGTTTGAGGGTCCCTTGACCTGGAATTCTGAAGCTTCTTGTTGAGACGAGATGCCATCATTCCTACTTGAGGAAATCCCACCGACATGTCACCTCTTCGAAGATTACTTGGAGGAGGTCTCCCCTCTCCTGGATGGAGATCGTGTCTGTTGAGGAAGTCTGCTTCCCAGTTGTCCACTCTTGGAACGACATCGCCTACAGAGCGCTTGTATGTTTTCCCATCCAGCGGAAAATCCTTGTGGTTTCTGCCATTACTGTTCTGCTTGTCGTTTGTAGAAAACCATTGTAAACGGCCCTAAACTCTAGACCATTTATGTGGTGACAAGATTTCAAACTTGACCATCTTCCTTGGAAGTTTTCCCCCTGTGTGACTGCCCCCCCACCAAGGAGGCTTGCATCCGTGGTCGCTAGGACCCAGTTCTGGATCTCGAACCTTCGCCCCTCTAGGAGGTGAGAACTGCGCAGCCACCACAGGAGTGAGATTCTGGTCTTGGAAGACAAGATTATCTTCTGATGTATGTGTAGGTGGGAACCGGACCCCTTGTCCAACAGGTCCCACTGGAACACCCTGGCATGGAACTTGCCAAACTAAGTGGCCTCATAGGCCACAACCATCTTTTCCAGCAACCGAATGTACTGATGAATTGATACTCTTGCTGGTCTCGGAATTTGTTTGAGCAGACTCTGGATCTCCAGAGCCTTTTCCACTGGAAGAAAGAACTCTCTGTAGTTCTGTGTCTAGTATTATTCCCAAAACCGACAACCGCGTCGATGGGACCATCAGAGAATCTGGCAAGTTCAGGAGCCAACCCTGTTGTTGAAGAACTGTCAGGGAGAGTGCAACGTTTTTCACCCACTGGTTTCTTGATCTCGCCGTTATCAGGAGACCCTCCCAGTACGGGATAAATGTGACTCCGTACTAGAGAAGGAGAACCAATATTACTTCCATCACCCTGGTGAAATTTGGTAATGACCATCCTAAACAGCAACCTTAGGTAAATCTAATGTGGAGGAAAATGTAAGTTGACCTCCTGTATCCTTTTTCCAGATTGGAGATCACTGCCCTGAGAGATTCCATCTTGGATTTGAATTTCTTTAACTAGAAATTGAGGGATTTCAGATTTAGGATTGGTCTGACCGAGCCGTCTGGCCTCGGGACCACAAATAGGCTTGAATAAAAGCCTTCCCCCTGTAGTGACAGGGGAAACCAGGCCAATGACCTGATCCTGATACAACCTTTGTATAGCGTTGCATACTACCTCCCCGTCCGGAGGAGAATCGGTTTATTTGAAAAATTGGTGAGGGGAAACGTCTGGAAACTCCAGTATGTACCCTTGGGACACTATTCGTAAACCCCCCGGGTCCAGGTCCGTTCCAGGACTGACTGAAGAGTTGTAGACGTGGCCCCACCGAATGCGCTCCCGCAAGAGAGTCCCAGTGTCGTGCGGTGGATGTGGCAGAACAGAGGATGATGTCTGCTCCTGTGATCTTGAAGAGGTTGCGGACCTCTTCACTTTTCTCCTTCCTCTACCTGCAAAGAAAAGGGGAATCTGTATCAATTGGTCCGCAATGACTGTATCCGACAAAGATGCGTCATTATCCGTTGTGAGGGAACATAGGGCAAGAAGGTAGACTTACCAGCGGTATCTGCAGAGATCAAATTAACTAGGCCGTCACCAAATCAGGCTTCACCTTCATAGGGAAGAGACTCCATTTCTTCTCGTAGTCAGCATCAGCATTCAATTGGTGAATCCACAATGCTCTCCTAGCCAAGACCACCATGGATTTAGGTCGCGAACCCAAGAGCCCTATATCCCTTGCAGTCACACGAAAGTATGCTGCAGAGTCATTGATATGACCCCATGTATGGAGTATCCCATCTCTCCCCAGGGTATCTATAACGGATGACCAGGTAACCGACCATTTTTGAATACTACTACTCCTCCATGCGCCTGCAATGGCAGGTCTAACTGACGTATGCGTTGACACATAACTAGAATATAACGTAGCTTCCTACATATGATCCACTGGCTTTGTGACAGCGCCCCGTGCAGAACAGGGGGTGACTCCCACTTTATTCTATCCGCGGTGGGAAAAGAATAAACAATCGGAATTCTCCTGAGGATTTGAAACCATCATGTCAGGGCCGACCCAGACCTTCTCAATAGAGCGTTTAGCAAATGAGAAAGAGGAATGTTACTTCAGCTTTATTATAAATTTATCTGTATGTGTATGAATGTGTACAACACAGATATATACATATATACACACGCACAAAACCCCTCTGTTCGGAACAGCAGGGTCCTCAGTGACGTTAATACGTCCTCATCATACCCTAATCATGCACTAAATGCTCCTTTTTTTTTGGGGGGGGGGGGATCTCCTAAGGAAACGTTATTGTCGACATAGGAAGCCGCATCTGTGTCAGTATTATGGAGTAGTAACTGGGCAAAATAAAATTTTTGCGACCCCAAGGGGTCTGAGGAAAATATCCACCACAGATATTTCTGTCTGTGTCACGATTTATATATATATATATATATATATATACAGCTATGTACTCTTTCTGATATGCATCACATTCACATGCAATTTTTCACCCAGTCAGATATTGGTGGTGCCGACAGGGCCACCCACACACGTCTGTGTCCCTAATCTACTTTTCTCTTAGGAAAAACATTCATCCCCCGACCTGTTGACACACCTGTACCAAGTACTATCAGGAGTCGGCGGTGCCGACATGGTCACTTTGCGGGAAGCACTCCGCCTCAGACATGTCGACACACATGTACTAAACACCCACTGACATATAGGGGACAGACTCACAGTAAATTCTGTCAGAGAGACACAGAAAGAGTTTGCCAGCTCATAATCCAGAGCTTAAGTAGCGGTTTTGAACATTATAGAATGCCCCAAATCTGCAGCACTTTATATTAAACATATATTTCACCACCTTTACTGCGCCCCCCCTCGTTTTTCACCCTGATACTTTCAGCAGTGTGAGGAAGGACCAGCATTTTTACAAGAGAAAATGGCGCTGGCTGTGTGAACTGTGAGGGCTAAGCCCCGCCCCCGTAATGGCGTGCTTCAGCCCCGCTATTTTTTAAGATAATGACATTGGCGGTGGTTAGGATTTAGTGCCTAGGCACTTATTATCCACATTGCCAGCCTTAATGAGGAGTTTTTATTCTGCCCAGGGCGCCCCCCCTGCGCCCTGCACCCTGTAGTGCCGCTGTGTGTGTGGGAGTATGGCACGCAGCGCGATCGCTGTGCGGTACCTCAGAAGCCGTCACTGAAGTCTTCTTTTCTTCTTCTACTCACCTGTCTTCTGACTCCAGGCTCTGCAAGGGGGGTGACGGTGGGCTCTGGGAATGAACCCCTAGGCGTACCTAGTGTTCCAAACTCTCAGGAGCTAATGGTGTCCTGTAGCCAAAGAAGCAGAGCCTTTAAACTCACTAGAAGTAGGTCTGACTTCTCTCCCCTAAGTCCCAAGAAGCAGGGAGACTGTTGCCAGCAGTCCTCCCTGAAAATAATAAACTTAACATAAAGTCTTTTCCAAGAAACTCCGTAGAGCTCCTCAGTGTGCATCCAGTCTGCCTGGGCACAGATCTAAAACTGAAGTCTGGAGGAGCGGCATAGAGGGAGGAGCCAGGTCACACCATCTGAAAGTCTTAAAGTGCCCATGTCTCCTGCGGATCCAGTCTATACCCCATGGTTCTTGATGTGACCCCAGCAAATCAGTTGTATCCAGGATGTATGAGAAAGACAGATTTTCTCTTCATTCTCTACGGATTTCACGAGAGAGGATGGCCTGCTACTAAACATACGCTGGCAAGATGGCTTCGAATGATGATTTCAGAAGCATATTCTTGAGCTGATCTCCCTGTTCCAGATAATGTCTCTGCTCACTCTACTCGTAAGGTAGGTCCTTCATGGGCAGCACAAAATGGTGCTTCAGCAGAACAGATATGTAAGGCAGCCACATGGTCTTCCATTAACACATTCATTAGACATTATTCCTTGGATACTTTTGCCTCTCATGACGCTAAATTCGGACGAAAGGTTCTCCTGTCCAATCAGGAGCGTCCCCAGCACTAAATTGTTTTAGGAAATCCCATTGTTATCCTGTGGATAACCTGTGGACCCTGCCGGAGAAATATATACGTTATGGTAAGAACTTACCGTTGATAGCGGTATTTCTCCTAAGTCCACAGGTTCCACAGGGATCCCACCCTGACGCACCTGATTTGAGGATCTTTCTACTCACTAAACCTCTTCCTTCTTGTATGGAAGGGTGTGCATGTGTGTTCTTCTCGCCTGATTAGGGCTCTACATGATGCTCCTGCCTAAATGCTTTGGAATACAACTGATTTGCCTGAGCCAGTGGGCGGGGATATATATGGACGAGCCCGTTGCATCCTGGGAGGACTGAAAGCTTGTGATTGTTTGGTGCCAATCCGCTGTCGCTCCATCATATCCCATTGTTATTAGTGATGAGCGGGTTCGGTTTCTCGGAAACCGAACCCCCCAGAACTTCAGCCTTTTTACACGGGTCCGAGGCAGGTTCGAACCTTCCCGCCTTGCTCGGCTAACCCGAGCGCGCCCGAACGTCATCATCCCGCTGTCGGATTCTCGCGAGGCTCGGATTCTATCGCGAGACTCGGATTCTATATAAGGAGCCGCGCGTCGCCGCCATTTTCACACGTGCATTGAGATTGATAGGGAGAGGACGTGGCTGGCGTCCTCTCCGTTTATAGAGAAGAGAGTAGAGAGTTAGAGACACTATTTGGTATTTACTAATTTTGGGGAGCATATTAGGACTGGAGTACTACTACTTGCTGATAGTGTGACCATTGACCACCAGTTTAATTAATCCGTTCTCTGCCTGAAAAAAAACGATACACAGTGTGACACAGTCACATACCATATCTGTGCTCAGCCTCAGTGTGCTGCATCATCATATGTAATACTGTATATCTGACTGTGCTGAGTGCTCACTGCTCACACAGCTTAATTGTGGGGGAGACTGGGGAGCAGTTAGAGCAGGAGTACATAAATAAATAATATATTTTAAGTACAGTGCACACTTTTGCTGCCAGAGTGCCACACTGCCAGTGTGACTGACCAGTGACCACACTGACCACCAGTATATTGTGATTGTCTGCTTAGGACGGAGTACTACTTGCTGATAGTGTGACCAGTGACCAGTGACCAGTGACCACCACCAGTTTAATTAATCCGTTCTCTGCCTGAAAAAAAAACGATACACAGTGTGACACAGTCACATACCATATCTGTGCTCAGCCCAGTGTGCTGCATCATATGTAATACTGTATATCATTATCTGACTGTGCTGAGTGCTCACTGCTCACACAGCTTAATTGTGGGGGAGACTGGGGAGCAGTTATAGCAGGAGTACATATTTTAAGTACAGTGCACACTTTTGCTGCCAGAGTGCCACTGCCAGTGTGACTGACCACTGACCACCAGTATATTGTGATTGTCTGCTGACCACCAGTATATTGTGATTGTCTGCCTGAAAAAGTTAAACACTCGTCGTGTGGTGTTTTTATAAACGCATTCTGCAGACAGTGTCCAGCAGGTCCGTCATTACATAATATATATACCTGTCCGGCTGCAGTACTAGTGTGATATATATATATATATATATATATATATTATATTTTTATCTCATTATCATCCAGTCTATATTAGCAGCAGACACAGTACGGTAGTCCACGGCTGTAGCTACCTCTGTGTCGGCAGTCGCTGGTCCATCCATAATTGTATACCACCTACCCGTGGTTTTTTTTTCTATCTTCTTGATACTAGTAGCTTACTTTAGGAGTCTGCAGTGCTGACAGACAGTGTCCAGCAGGTCCGTCATTACATAATATATATACCTGTCCGGCTGCAGTACTAGTGTGATATATATATATATTTTATTTTTATCTCATTATCATCCAGTCTATATTAGCAGCAGACACAGTACGGTAGTCCACGGCTGTAGCTACCTCTGTGTCGGCAGTCGCTGGTCCATCCATAATTGTATACCACCTACCCGTGGTTTTTTTTTCTATCTTCTTGATACTAGTAGCTTACTTTAGGAGTCTGCAGTGCTGACAGACAGTGTCCAGCAGGTCCGTCATTACATAATATATATATACCTGTCCGGCTGCAGTACTAGTGTGATATATATATATACATATTGTTTATTTTTATCTCATTATCATCCAGTCTATATTAGCAGCAGACACAGTACGGTAGTCCACGGCTGTAGCTACCTCTGTGTCGGCAGTCGCTGGTCCATCCATAATTGTATACCACCTACCCGTGGTTTTTTTTTCTATCTTCTTGATACTAGTAGCTTACTTTAGGAGTCTGCAGTGCTGACAGACAGTGTCCAGCAGGTCCGTCATTACATAATATATATACCTGTCCGGCTGCAGTACTAGTGTGATATATATATATATTTTATTTTTATCTCATTATCATCCAGTCTATATTAGCAGCAGACACAGTACGGTAGTCCATGGCTGTAGCTACCTCTGTGTCGGCAGTCGCTGGTCCATCCATAATTGTATACCACCTACCCGTGGTTTTTTTTTCTATCTTCTTGATACTAGTAGCTTACTTTAGGAGTCTGCAGTGCTGACAGACAGTGTCCAGCAGGTCCGTCATTACATAATATATATATACCTGTCCTGCTGCAGTACTAGTGTGATATATATATATATTTTTTTTATTTTTATCTCATTATCATCCAGTCTATATTAGCAGCAGACACAGTACGGTAGTCCACGGCTGTAGCTACCTCTGTGTCGGCAGTCGCTCGTCCATCCATAAGTATACTAGTATCCATCCATCTCCATTGTTTACCTGAGGTGCCTTTTAGTTGTGCCTATTAAAATATGGAGAACAAAAATGTTGAGGTTCCAAAAATAGGGAAAGATCAAGATCGACTTCCACCTCGTGCTGAAGCTGCTGCCACTAGTCATGGCCGAGACGATGAAATGCCAGCAACGTCGTCTGCCAAGGCCGATGCCCAATGTCATAGTACAGAGCATGTAAAATCCAAAACACCAAATATCAGGAGGAGGATATGGGTGTTGCTGGCACTGGGGAGGAAATTGACAAGGAGGATTCTGATGGTGAGGTGGTTTGTTTAAGTCAGGCACCCGGGGAGACACCTGTTGTCCGTGGGAGGAATAGGGCCATTGACATGCCTGGTGAAAATACCAAAAAAATCAGCTCTTCGGTGTGGAAGTATTTCAACAGAAATGCGGACAACATTTGTCAAGCCGTGTGTTGCCTTTGTCAAGCTGTAATAAGTAGGGGTAAGGACGTTAACCACCTCGGAACATCCTCCCTTATACGTCACCTGCAGCGCATTCATAATAAGTCAGTGACAAGTTCAAAAACTTTGGGCGACAGCGGAAGCAGTCCACTGACCAGTAAATCCCTTCCTCTTGTAACCAAGCTCACGCAAACCACCCCACCAACTCCCTCAGTGTCAATTTCCTCCTTCCCCAGGAATGCCAATAGTCCTGCAGGCCATGTCACTGGCAATTCTGACGAGTCCTCTCCTGCCTGGGATTCCTCCGATGCATCCTTGCGTGTAACGCCTACTGCTGCTGGCGCTGCTGTTGTTGCTGCTGGGAGTCGATGGTCATCCCAGAGGGGAAGTCGTAAGACCACTTTTACTACTTCCACCAAGCAATTGACTGTCCAACAGTCCTTTGCGAGGAAGATGAAATATCACAGCAGTCATCCTGCTGCAAAGCGGATAACTGAGGCCTTGGCATCCTGGGTGGTGAGAAACGTGGTTCCGGTATCCATCATTACTGCAGAGGCAACTAGAGACATGTTGGAGGTACTGTGTCCCCGGTACCAAATACCATCTAGGTTCCATTTCTCTAGGCAGGCGATACCGAAAATGTACACAGACCTCAGAAAAAGAGTCACTAGTGTACTAAAAAATGCAGCTGTACCCAATGTCCACTTAACCACGGACATGTGGACAAGTGGAGCAGGGCAGGGTCAGGACTATATGACTGTGACAGCCCACTGGGTAGATGTATGGACTCCCGCCGCAAGAACAGCAGCGGCGGCACCAGTAGCAGCATCTCGCAAACGCCAACTCTTTCCTAGGCAGGCTACGCTTTGTATCACCGGTTTCCAGAATACGCACACAGCTGAAAACCTCTTACGGCAACTGAGGAAGATCATCGCGGAATGGCTTACCCCAATTGGACTCTCCTGTGGATTTGTGGCATCGGACAACGCCAGCAATATTGTGTGTGCATTAAATATGGGCAAATTCCAGCACGTCCCATGTTTTGCACATACCTTGAATTTGGTGGTGCAGAATTATTTAAAAAACGAGAGGGGCGTGCAAGAGATGCTGTCGGTGGCCAGAAGAATTGCGGGACACTTTCGGCGTACAGGCACCACGTACAGAAGACTGGAGCACCACCAAAAATGCCTGAACCTGCCCTGCCATCATCTGAAGCAAGAAGTGGTAACGAGGTGGAATTCAACCCTATATATGCTTCAGAGGTTGGAGGAGCAGCAAAAGGCCATTCAAGCCTATACAATTGAGCACGATATAGGAGGTGGAATGCACCTGTCTCAAGCGCAGTGGAGAATGATTTCAACGTTGTGCAAGGTTCTGCTGCCCTTTGAACTTGCCACACGTGAAGTCAGTTCAGACACTGCCAGCCTGAGTCAGGTCATTCCCCTCATCAGGCTTTTGCAGAAGAAGCTGGAGACATTGAAGGAGGAGCTAACACAGAGCGATTCCGCTAGGCATGTGGGACTTGTGGATGGAGCCCTTAATTCGCTTAACAAGGATTCACGGGTGGTCAATCTGTTGAAATCAGAGCACTACATTTTGGCCACCGTGCTCGATCCTAGATTTAAAACCTACCTTGGATCTCTCTTTCCGGCAGACACAAGTCTGCTGGGGTTCAAAGACCTGCTGGTGAGAAAATTGTCAAGTCAAGCGGAACGCGACCTGTCAACATCTCCTCCTTCACATTCTCCCGCAACTGGGGGTGCGAGGAAAAGGCTCAGAATTCCGAGCCCACCCGCTGGCGGTGATGCAGGGCAGTCTGGAGCGACTGCTGATGCTGACATCTGGTCCGGACTGAAGGACCTGCCAACGATTACGGACATGTCGTCTACTGGCACTGCATATGATTCTCTCCCCATTGAAAGAATGGTGGAGGATTATATGAGTGACCGCATCCAAGTAGGCACGTCAGACAGTCCGTACTTATACTGTAAGGAAAAAGAGGCAATTTGGAGGCCCTTGCACAAACTGGCTTTATTCTACCTAAGTTGCCCTCCCACAAGTGTGTACTCCGAAAGAGTGTTTAGTGCCGCCGCTCACCTTGTCAGCAATCGGCGTACGAGGTTACTTCCAGAAAATGTGGAGAAGATGATGTTCATTAAAATGAATTATAATCAATTCCTCCGTGGAGACATTGACCAGCAGCAATTGCCTCCACAAAGTACACAGGGAGCTGAGATGGTGGATTCGAGTGGGGACGAATTGATAATCTGTGACGAGGGGGATGTACACGGTGATATATCGGAGGATGATGATGAGGTGGACATCTTGCCTCTGTAGAGCCAGTTTGTGCAAGGAGAGATTAATTGCTTCTTTTTCGGTGGGGGTCCAAACCAACCCGTCATTTCAGTCACAGTCGTGTGGCAGACCCTGTCACTGAAATGATGGGTTGGTTAAAGTGTGCATGTCCTGTTTATACAACATAAGGGTGGGTGGGAGGGCCCAAGGACAATTCCATCTTGCACCTCTTTTTTCTTTCATTTTTCTTTGCGTCATGTGCTGTTTGGGGAGTATTTTTTTGAAGGGCCATCCTGCGTGACACTGCAGTGCCACTCCTAGATGGGCCAGGTGTTTGTGTCGGCCACTAGGGTCGCTTAGCTTACTCACACAGCTACCTCATTGCGCCTCTTTTTTTCTTTGCGTCATGTGCTGTTTGGGGAGTGTTTTTTGGAAGGGCCATCCTGCGTGACACTGCAGTGCCACTCCTAGATGGGCCAGGTGTTTGTGTCGGCCACTAGGGTCGCTTATCTTACTCACACAGCTACCTCATTGCGCCTCTTTTTTTCTTTGCGTCATGTGCTGTTTGGGGAGTGTTTTTTGGAAGGGCCATCCTGCGTGACACTGCAGTGCCACTCCTAGATGGGCCAGGTGTTTGTGTCGGCCACTAGGGTCGCTTAGCTTACTCACACAGCTACCTCATTGCGCCTCTTTTTTTCTTTGCGTCATGTGCTGTTTGGGGAGTGTTTTTTGGAAGGGCCATCCTGCGTGACACTGCAGTGCCACTCCTAGATGGGCCAGGTGTTTGTGTCGGCCACAAGGGTCGCTTAGCTTACTCACACAGCTACCTCATTGCGCCTCTTTTTTTCTTTGCGTCATGTGCTGTTTGGGGAGTGTTTTTTGGAAGGGCCATCCTGCGTGACACTGCAGTGCCACTCCTAGATGGGCCAGGTGTT
Source organism: Pseudophryne corroboree (assembly GCF_028390025.1). NCBI lineage: Eukaryota > Metazoa > Chordata > Amphibia > Anura > Myobatrachidae > Pseudophryne > Pseudophryne corroboree. The sequence goes on along the minus strand of NC_086453.1, from coordinate 203,955,816 downwards.
TGTGTCGGCCACTAGGGTCGCTTAGCTTACTCACACAGCTACCTCATTGCGCCTCTTTTTTTCTTTGCGTCATGTGCTGTTTGGGGAGTGTTTTTTGGAAGGGCCATCCTGCGTGACACTGCAGTGCCACTCCTAGATGGGTCAGATGTTTGTGTCGGCCACTAGGGTTGCTTATCTTACTCACACAGCTACCTCATTGCGCCTCTTTTTTTCTTTGCGTCATGTGCTGTTTGGGGAGTGTTTTTTGGAAGGGCCATCCTGCGTGACACTGCAGTGCCACTCCTAGATGGGCCAGGTGTTTGTGTCGGCCACTAGGGTCGCTTAGCTTACTCACACAGCTACCTCATTGCGCCTCTTTTTTTCTTTGCGTCATGTGCTGTTTGGGGAGTGTTTTTTGGAAGGGCCATCCTGCGTGACACTGCATTGCCACTCCTAGATGGGCCAGGTGTTTGTGTCGGCCACTAGGGTCGCTTAGCTTACTCACACAGCTACCTCATTGCGCCTCTTTTTTTCTTTGCGTCATGTGCTGTTTGGGGAGTGTTTTTTGGAAGGGCCATCCTGCGTGACACTGCAGTGCCACTCCTAGATGGGCCAGGTGTTTGTGTCGGCCACTTGGGTCGCTTAGCTTAGTCATCCAGCGACCTCGGTGCAAATTTTAGGACTAAAAATAATATTGTGAGGTGTGAGGTGTTCAGAATAGACTGAAAATGAGTGGAAATTATGGTTTTTGAGGTTAATAATACTTTGGGATCAAAATGACCCCCAAATTCTATGATTTAAGCTGTTTTTTAGGGTTTTTTGAAAAAAAACACCCGAATCCAAAACACACCCGAATCCGACAAAAAAAATTCGGTGAGGTTTTGCCAAAACGCGGTCGAACCCAAAACACGGCCGCGGAACCGAACCCAAAACCAAAACCCGAAAAATTTCAAGTGCACATCTCTAATTGTTATCCTGTAGAACCTGTGGACTTAGGAGAGATACCGTTATCAACAGTAAGTTCTTACCATAACGTATATTTTCTGGACTATTTGACAGACGTGTATACATCTTCAAGGACATTGGGCCTAATTCAGACCTGATAACAGCAACAAATTTGTTAGCTAATGGGCAAAACCATGGTGCTAATTCAGATCTGATCGGTGCTGTGCGTTTTTGCACAGCAGCGATCAGACTTGAACTGCGCATGCGGCACATGGCAGACAGCCGACAGCTGTCTTAGCCCTGCGATCGCCTCTGCCTGATTGACAGGCAGAGGTGGTCGCTGGGCGGGAGGGGGCGATCCAGCGGCATTTAGCCACTGTTTATGGGGTGTGGTCCGGGCAACGCAGGCATGCCCACCCCATTAGGGGGGCGGGCAGTGGCGGCAGCGTGACATCAAACACAGCAGCTGTTACCTGGGCTGTGACAAGTAGCTCCCTGCCAGCGCGCAGGAGCTGCGTTGGCTGGGAGGTACGCTTCCAGTACAAAAGCATTGCCGCTGTGCAATGCTTTTGTACTTGTGTGTGTGTGTGTGTGTGTGTGTGTGTGTGTGTGTGTGTGTGGGGGGGGGGGGGGGGGGGGTGGCCTGACATGCGGGGCGGACTAGCCCTGTGCTGGGCATCCCCCCGCATGTCAGGGAAGATGATTGTACGTGTGCTAAATTTAGCACATCTACGATCAGGACTGAATCACCCTCCATGTGCACTGCAGGTGGGGTAGATATAACATGTTAGATTTTGGTGTGGTGTGTTTGAACTGAAATCTAAATTGCAGTGTAAATATGAAGCAGCCAGTATTTACCCTGCACAGAAACAATATAACCAACCCAAATCTAACTCTGTCTGCACATGTTATATCTGCCCCACCTGCAGTGCACATGCTTTTCCCCATTAGCTAATTTGCTGCTGCGATCAGGTCTGAATTAGGCCCATTGGGGGTTATTCCGAGTTGTTCCCTATTTTTTTCGTTCGCACAACATATACGCAAAATTACGAACACGTTGCACAATAGCGAATATCCACCCCCCAACGTATTTTTGCGATTTCGTACGCAGTATTACACAAAGTAGGCGTATGCCAAATGACATCGCAGTAATGCGATCCCATTGCATTACCACAAACCTCATCGTAAAAATCCAAACTTATCGTAGATTTACACATTCTTCTTAAAATTGACACATTCTTCTTAAAATTGCACAAGCTTTTGCTAAAAAACACACAGCAATGAGTTTTTTTAAAAGTTAAATTACACCTTTCAGTTCAAACTCAACAAGCCTTCCTCAATTACGATTTCAATTAGTGTAATGACTGATAATGGTCATGACCAATTAAGTCTTCAAAGAATACCTGCAGAACACTTTGTAGGCATAATTGACCATCAACATTTTTTTTTTAAATTTAAAAGAAATAGATGTAAATGTGCCTGGTCTGATGCTAATTAGCTTCTTTTTGTGTAGAGGTGTAGTGTGTGAATAAATGTGTTTACATGTTTTTCTAAACAATAAGTTCCTAACTGTCATAAATGTTTTTTTTGTTTGTGTAATTAAAAAAACTATTCTTAAGTAAGATGTGTGAACTGTTTTACGTCACCAATTTCTGCACGCCAATTTGCTGTTCCTTTATAGCATTAATAAACACAACACCCGCTTAACTTGAACAAAAGTTTTTTTATTCTTTAACATTTTTCAGATTTTTGGAAAAAAAAAAATTTTTGGGACCAAACTTTGTTTTTTAATTTTTAGAAAAAACTTTGCAATTTTTCAATATCAGCCAGCACGGCCCTCAGGTTATTTTTCAAGCTGGCCACAATCCCAGGCAAACTGGTGGGATCTCCAACTGCAACATCTGAAATGAAGGGGCAAAAAAAAAAATGACTAACTTACTCACATTACCTATTATACTAGCAAGGCACAAAACACACTTTAATGGCAAAGTGACTACATCATGGATGTTTGAATGATAAAACAGTAGCATACCAACACACAAGCATGGTCAGCAATGTTTTTTTCTGAAAAATAAATTGTTAAAAGTGTACCACACCATGCTGGGATTCCTTCACATCTGGGGGTAAATTTACTAAGAATCGTATTTTTCCGTTTGAGGTCAAAGTTCAATCACGAATGACATCGAAAGTGTAAATATGCAACTTTTTTAATTGATTACGACTAATTTACTAAGCTGCCGTATTCTGCATTTTCGGTTTTTCCGATGTCGATGTCATTCGTTTTTTTAGGCAGTGTTTTACGTGAGTGACTTGTAAAACACTGCCGACTTTAATACAATGAATCTCGGCCGGATCTGTGAGATCCGTGCTGGGCTTCATTGTGCACCTTGTAAAAAAAAAAAAAAATGTTTAAACTTAAAAAAAAAATTGCGTGGGGTCCCTCCTCCTAAGCCAAACCAGCCTCGGGCTCTTTGAGCCGGCCCTGGTTGCAAAAATATGGGGGGAAAATTGACAGGGGTTCCCCCATATTTAAACAACCAGCACCGGGCTCTGCACCTGGTCCTGGTTCCAAAAATACGGGGGACAAAAAGCGTAGGGCTCCCCCGTATTTTTGAAACCAGCACCGGGCTCCACTAGCTGGACAGATAATGCCACAGCCGGGGGTCACTTTTATACAGTGCCTTGCGGCCGTGGCATCAAATATCCAACTAGTCACCCCTGGCCGGGGTACCCTGGGGGAGTGGGGACCCCTTCAATCAAGGGGTCCCCCCCCCAGCCACCCAAGGGCTAGGGGTGAAGCCCGAGGCTGTCCCCCCCATCCAATGGGCTGCGGATGGGGGGCTGGTAGCCTTTGTTGAAAGTAATGAATATTGTTTTTAGTAGCAGTACTACAAGTCCCAGCAAGCCTCCCCCGTAAGCTGGTACTTGGAGAACCACAAGTACCAGCATGCGGCGGAAAACCGGGCCCGCTGGTACCTGTAGTACTACTACTAAAAAAATACCCCAATAAAGACATTACACACACACCTTGAAAGTATAACTTTAATGCATACATACACACCACCATATACACATACTTACCTTATGTTCACACGAGGGTCGGTCCTCTTCTCCATGTAGAATCCAAGGTGTACCTGCTGAAAAAATCCTACTCACCAAATCCAGTGTAGAGGGCTCCTCGGATAATCCATTTGTAATCCACGTACTTGTAAAAATAAAAAAATGGGACACCCGACCACGAACTGAAAGGGGCCCCATGTTTTCACATGGGACTCCTTTCCCCGAATGCCAGAAACCCCCTCTGACTGATGTCTAAGTGGGTTTCTTCAGCCAATCAGGGAGCGCCACGTTGTGGCACCCTCCTGATCGGCTGTGTGCTCCTGTACTGTCTGACAGGCGGCACACGGCAGTGTTACAATGTAGCGCCTATGCGCTCAATTGTAACCAATGGTGGGAACTTTGTGGTCAGCGGTGAGGTCACTTTCGGTCAACCGCTGACCACACGGCTGTGGCATTATCTGTCCAGCTAGTGGAGCCCGGTGCTGGTTTCAAAAATACGGGGGACCCCTACGCTTTTTGTCCCCCGTATTTTTGGAACCAGGACCAGGCGCAGAGCCCGGTGCTGGTTGTTTAAAGATGGGGGAACCCCTGTCAATTTTTTCCCCATATTTTTGCAACCAGGGCCGGCTCAAAGAGCCCGAGGCTGGTTTGGTTTAGGAGGGGGGACCCCACGCATTTTTTTTTTTTTTTAAATTAAAACATTTCCCATCCCTTCCCACTGAAAAACATGCACGGATCTCATGGTTCCGTGCATGCCTATACAAACACGGGATAAAAAAGCAGGTCTGTTTTTTTTAGCACTTTTTCACGATTTGTATTTCATCACGGCAGTGTTTGGCTATTGTCGGCAGTGTTTGTGTTTTGCACTTTTTAGTAAATTCCCGATTTCTAGCAAATTGCAGGCGTATTTGACCGATGGTGTATTGATTCGTGATTTTTTAGGAGGACTTCCAAAATATTACGAATGCCCTCATCACTGCCGTGATTTTTGCTTAGTAAATTACCGAGATGACACTTTGAAGAAAAAACGGCATCTCGGTCAAAATCGGGACCTTAGTAAATATACCCCCTGGAGTGAAGCAGACTTGTCTTTTTTGGGGTTGGCCCTGCATCATCACACTGCATATCAACATCTTCAGAAGGACAACATATTCTAGCATGCCCACACTCCCTGAAAGCCTGCCTTACTACATAAGGTCAAACAGGTTTTTTTTTTCTTTAATTCATTCTTAAAGTGTAACTTTAACAACACATGTCCCCAGACTTAAACTGCCACACAGGGATACAGTGGGCCAAATTTCATGCATGAGCAGCCTAAGGATCCAGTTACAGACTGTGTTCTTGCCTGTTGCATTTTGCTGGGCCTAAACATTGTCGATCTACACCCCTTACATGTGACACTGTATATTTTTGGTTTGTTTTTGCAACACACTCAATAGGCAGTCATTTTCTATTTAGCTTTGGCTGGACGTCAGCCTCTGTAGATCGACATGTGCAGATTCTAAATGTCACAAGATCAACATGTTATGTATGGATACATGACAAATGTGTAATTGTATTTTCCCTTCATGCGGCACATGTACTCCAATTGCAATTGGGAATGCTTACGATGTAAGCGGTAGTGTAGCAAATCACTGTATCCTAAGCCTGCCTAACAAAGTGAAGCATGCGAGTTGACTGTGCAAATATTGGAATACCCAGGCACAAGTTTAAAAGTCCCACAACATACCAAACTCCACTCAGGTCTAACTGTTTTGCTGATAATCTAGCAGATATAGGGGGTAATTCCAAGTTGATCGCAGCAGGAAATTTTTTAGCAGTTGGGCAAAACCATGTGCACTGCAGGGGATGCAGATATAAAATGTGCAGAGAGAGATAGATTTGGGTGTGGTGAGTTCAATCTGCAATCTAAATTGCAGTGTAAAAATAAGCAGCCAGTATTTAGGCACAGAAACAAAATAACCCACCCAAATCTAACTCTCTCTGCAAATGTTATATCTGCATTCCCTGCAGTGCACATGGTTTTGCCCAACTGCTAAAAAATTTCCTGCTGCGATCAACTTGGAATTACCCCCTTAAACCCTGTTGTCCAGGCAACCCTGTCGACCTAATGAGTGTCGACCTAGAGTGGGCAGCCTAAACATTGCAGACGTGGACACTGTACATCTAATGATCCTCACACAAATGTAAATGCAACATCCATACCATGATGAAGAAGACAAACATTTTACCAGTACAACCAGTACAACACTGCATTTATTTGAATGTGAAGTTAAATTAGGTAACAAATTAAATGTAAATGTGTGTCAACTTACTCTCCTCTGGCACATGCGCACCTCCCTGAAGTGCCTCCGGGGCCTCTGCTGCCCATTCAGTAGGTGGGGAAGGAGGCTGGATGGGGGAAGGAGGCTGTATGGCGGAAGGAGGCTGGTGTTAGGCGCCGGGGTCCGCTCGGCCGTGCGGCCCGGCGCCTAGCAACCAGGGACGCCGTGCGCGTTCAGCCGCCGGCTCCCTGGCAACGCCAAGACGCCGGGCGCACGGAGCCGCTCTGACCTTAGCAACGGGGACGCCACGTTCAGCCGCGTTCCCCGTTGCTGGGTCTATTCTCATTACCCTGATTATGTGCTGGCCGTGCAGCATGCAAGCTGCACGGCATTTCTATTTGATTGTCCTGTCTGGATCTTGATTGGAGGGTGCCTGAATAAAGGCACCCTCAGGACTTCTTACAGACGCCGGTGATAGCTTCCTGTTTGCTTGTGTCTGCTGCAGAGAGTTCCCAGTCCCGGTCCTTTTGGTTGTTCCTGTCCTCAGAGATCCTGTACTCGGAAGTTACCATCCGTTCCTGGAGTCTGACCGAGCACCTTTAACATCTGGTGGTGTCGTGAGTCGCGGCGCAGCCGTGTGTTGCGGCTTGTCTGCTTCTGTTTATTATTTTGTTTAATTGTGTTCTGGAGCTTTGCGGAGGATTCCGCTTCCACAGATCCACTCTGGTGTCCGGCGGTGCCGGATAGGAGTGTCGGATCAGTGGATCTTTGGTTGTCCTTTTTTCCTGGCGGCTAGTCCGCACATACCTTTTGATTTAGTTAGTTAGCTTGTAACCCCTGGCCTGGTTGCTTAGTCAGAGGGCCCCTTGTTATCACCCTGTCTCAGACTTCCCCTTGTCTCCCTTTAAGACCTGCGGGGGCATCGGGGTTGGGCAGACATAATCCGCCCTTCGAACGCGGCTGCCATGGGCTCAAGCAACCATAGTCTCGCAGGGGATTTCTGATTACACGGGCGAGACAACGGAGTTAGGGCGCCAGGGGTTACTAGGCTATCCAGCTCCCACAACCAGCTTGTTTTCCTGTACTCAGATCCCTGCCATAAGATCTCCTCCGGTCTGGAGTACAGGAATCATAACAGCTGGATGGGGAAAGAGGCTGGAAGGGGAAGGAGTCTGTATTGGGGAAGGAGGATGGAAGAGGGAGCTGGTTACAGAGGGTGGGTCAGATTGAGAGGGGGAGGGTGGCGGAGAGGTGGTTTGGGCCACAGAAAGGGAGGAGGGCAGAGAGGTGGGTTGGGCCACAGAGGGGGAGGGGGCAGAGAGGTGGGTTGGGCCACAGAGGGGGAGGGAGGCAGGGAGGTGGGTTGGGCCACAGAGGGGGAGGGGGGCAGAGAGGTGGGTTGGGCCACAGAGGGGGATGGGGACAGAGAGGTGGGTTGGTCCACAGAAGGGGAGGGGGGCAAAGAGGGGGATTGTGTCACAGAAGGGGAGGGGTCGGAGAGGGGGATTGTGCCACAGAAGGGGAGGGGGGGCAGAGAGGGGGATTGTGTCACAGAAGGGGAGGGGGTGAAGAGGGGGATTGTGTCACAGAAGGGGAGGGGGGCAGAGAGGGGGATTGTGTCACAGAAGGGGAGGGGGCGGAGAGGGGGATTGTGCCACAGAAGGGGAGGGGCGGAGAGGGGGGTTGGGAAAGAGAGGGGGAGGAGTTTGGAGAGGGGGAGGTTGGGGATGAGGAAGGGGAAATATGTTGTTGGGGTTCAGGGACTTGAGGTGGGGAAGGAGATTGGGCTGGTGGGGAATGTTGTGGCCTTCCAGCCGCTGCTTGCCGTTGTGCTTGCCCTAGAATGACATATGTTAAAATTAGGTTTTGTAACAAATAAATTCCCATCAGCATTTCCAAATTACATTGTTCTGTCCCATTTTAAATACATAGAGCAAGTTATTAATGTGTTCAGCCTACAGCCTGTGTAGCGACTCAGTACAACAACATTCACTTTTTTACAAGCACTTTGCTACACAGTCAGTACTGCAAGCCCTAACCACACACAATTTGGAAACTTGTTGTGTTATGTTTGTGCTACAATAGTGTAATTACACAGTCTGCTAATTATCTCACTATAGCACTTCTTAGTGAAAATGTTCAGTCTTTACATTTAAAGTTTCTGCTACTAATCTCAGTGTAATAAACATGTTTATTGTAATGCGTTTAACTTACTGCGTCTGCGGCGTGTGCGTATTTGTTGGCGCAGCTCTGCCAACAGCTCCAGCGTGCGACGGTGGAGGTCACTCCACCGCCGCTCTAGTTGTATAATTGTGCGCCGTGTCCGGGTGCGGGTCCGCAGAATGCGGCGGACCTCCGCGTAGGCCTCGCGCTTAACCCTATTGGGAATAAAGGGCTCTGCGCAGCCTATGCGGCGGTCCATTACCGCAATCAACACGCGCAGCTCCCAGCGTGTGAAGACAGCTGCGCGCATGGTGCTAATGGCGTTTTCCATACATGGGCATATATTTATAGTGTGTGGTGGCATTTGATTGATTGTAATCTTATGGTGTCCTCTGTATTAAACTTTATTGATATGTGTACATTAATGTGCAGGACAGTGTGTGTATACTTAGTTTGCATCAGCGGAGATTCGCACCCGCGGACACATACACACACATACACACACACACACACTTATTATCAACATTTTGTATTCAAAAATCATGCATCAAAATGAATAGCATTGTAGGTTTGTAGGATAAAAGCAAAATGAACTAAATATGACAATGTTTAGATATATGTCTCTAGATAGTTATATAGATACATACTTACACACATATACCATTAATATATGGCCGCAATTCATAAACATATAAGTCTACATTATATATATATATATATATATATATATATATAGAGAGAGAGAGAGAGAGAGAGAGAGAGAGAGAGAGAGCACAAAAAATTAAATATAGAGATATACACACACACACACATATATATATTGTTTTGCTATTTTTGGGGTCAGAAAATACACAACTAAGTTTTAAATTCTGTTTACTCACCACATTTTGCAGGAACAATCAGCTACACAAAGTCACAAAGTTTTTGTTTTTTATGAACAGATGTTGTGCCATTTGTATGGTAAACAGATGCACAAGCCAAACATACAAAAAAAAAGAAAAAAGGCTGCTGTTATTGTTGTTTAATAACACAATTACACCAAATATAAAAAAAACAGTAATACCATTGTATACAACAATATTACACAACAAACATGATAAGGAGAACATTACAGATAAATTCTGTACTGAAACACTATAAAATACTCACAAAACACAAGCAACACACTCAGAACTTGACCAAGCTAGCTAAATGCCATCAGTCCAAAAAACTAAACACGTACAGACAGATTGGGGAGACAAATTTTTTTATAAATAAACATACCTGAAATAATCAGGCACAATTTGAGCCCTTACGGCCTGACCCCGGCGGTTCACACTCTCCCCATGGAATGGCCGGCCAACCCCTGGCTCCTCATCCGGCAATTCCTCCGTGTGGGGAAGCTCTACGTGACTCCTTACAGCGATGTTATGGAGTATAGCGCACAGGACCACAAATTTACTTACTATCTCCGGCAAATACATGATGTCGCCACCAGTGCGGTGGAGCACACGAAAACGCCCTTTAAGAACACCAATTGTGCGCTCCACCAGCTGTCTAGTTGCAGTAAGCGCGGAGTTAAATGCCAACTGTGGTCCTGGCCTGGGTTTACTGTAAGGAGTCATGAGCCAGGGGGTGCAAGGATATCCACGGTCTCCTGTTTTAGAATATGAGAAGAGAAAAAGGATAAAAGCAACATTAAAGAATGTAATTCAAACAATATGACTGTTCCAAAAAAATAATAATAATGAACTCACCCAATAGCCACATGTCTTGGCCTTCCATCGTTCTTAATCTTTGCCATATTCCTGATTGTCGAATGACATGGGCATCATGGGAGTTCCCTGGGAACTTAGCATTCAGGGACAGGATCTGGAGGGATGGGCCACAAACAACCATTACATTCAGAGAATGAAACAGTTTCCTGTTTCTATAAATTTCTTCATTATGTCTTGGCGCAACAATGGCAACATGTGTCCCATCTACAACCCCAATAACATGTGGGAAGCGACTACCCCCTTCCTGAAATTGCCGCTTCACCACAACCAGGGCACCAGCATCCAAAGGCACTGTGATAAATTGCTTCACTCGCCGTATGAAAGCTTGGCTGACACGCCGGCGCCGCAGGACCTAACTGAACTGGCCCTGCGACATGCCAACCAGGTCCCCAACTACATGTTGGAATGAGCCAGTGGCAAAAAAATGTAACACAGCAAGGAATTGTGTCAATGCTGGTATTGCTGTAGGATACCTAATGGATTGTTCCAGATCACTCTCTATTATGGAGAGAGTATCTAGGATTAGATGAGCTGGCAGCCTGTACTGCTGGTGGAGCGCAGGTGACCCCGCAGTGTCTTTCTGAGGAACCAAATACCGGATACCAGCGGACCATTTCCCGGGAGGCCAGCTGGAACTTTCCACACTTGTTTGAGAACTTGTTTGGGTTCTCAAATTGTCCGGTAATTATTTCTTCTATTACCTGTTTGGGATATCATCTGGCGTTCAGTGTGCTCACACATTGGTTCCACATTTGGGACCATATGTTTTTTTAATGTTTTATGTATTGTCCAGTCTGTAAATTTTAAAAATAAAAAAGAACGTATTACACTAGATACGGTTCTCTTTCTGTCTTTTTATGATCATTACGACTGAGACATTGGCACTCCAGAAAAACTTTAGGAAGAAGTACGAGATTTGAAAGACGAGATCACACGCTGCATTTTGAATTCACCACAGGAACGTAATTAAAATCAGCACTGTCACTGATATTTATTGTAAATAGATATCCATATATATCACAGCGCCATATATAGTTGATTGCACAAATCTCTGTTTTTTTTGCTTGTCTTGGGGGTGTGGGAGTCACCCTTACCAGTGAAATTACTGTATAGGCTGCTCTGCGCACCAGAGTGTTTCTCTTATTTTCTATTTTGTGCCACACTTGTAACAGTACTTCGCAAGTGCTGAGTAGCTGCAGACTTACTCCTCAGCTGCTTCAAGATAGCAAACATTCAGAGCTGTCTTAACAGCAGTGTAGGCCCCTGGGCACAGCAATGCACTGGGGCCCCTACCCACCCATCAGCGATAGGGGTGGGGGGTGCTATCAGCGGCAGCTTCAATATCCCGCAGGGGGTAGGGGGGGGTTCTATCTTTCGCTCAGCATGTTGGACCTGGAGCACAGTCATTTCTGCTAATTACTCCTTTACTGCACAAATGGGACGGGAGGGAGAACACTAAACTGTAGAAGGGGACAGGAGGTACTGGGGACAACTTTCAGGAGGTACTGGGGACACCTGTTAGGAGGTGCTGGGGACTTGGGGATCAGATTTCAGGAGCCAGTGCAATCCACCAACGAAAATATAAAACTGCATCCCAGGCGTGTGGAGCTGGAGCAGGGACCAGCTGCTGGAAGGCTGATATCTCTGGTTCTGGGCATAGTAGAGACAAGCTGCCAGTGTCCACTGAAAGGGAAGAGTCTCAGCTTTTGGAGTATACCCTCAGAAAAACTCTAAGTCAGACAGAACCCGAGATATCTGGTTGGGAAGAACAATTAACAGGCTTGGATGGGGACCACTGCTTTAAAGTCGGATATCTCCGGTTCACCAGGGCCGATTTTCAAAAATCTGGTACCCCTGGAAAGAGGGGACCCTCAGCTATGAGCCTAGGGCCCTTATACTCCTGGGGCCCTTGGGCAAGAGCCCATTGAGCCCATACGAAAAGACAGCCCTGCGAACATTTGTTGTGTACTTTTTGCCATCGGCTACGCATTTCTGCTCAAAACACGCCTACTGCTGGTTGCATACTCCCACACTAGCCGCCCACTTTCACGCCCATTTCGTTAGATAGCGAAGCCGAGCCTTTGCCACGCCTCCGTCACTCCCTGTTTTCGGTGATGTAGTCTGAGCTGAATTTCAGTTAGTACTTTTGCACAAGCGTCGTAACGCTCCCTTTGCACACGCGCATTTCAACCTTCACGCATGCGCAGTTTGCGTATTTTTGCTGTTTGCGATGCGATGAACTGCTGCGATCAACTCGGAATGAGGGCCATTGTTCCTATCAAAGCACAGGATTCCTACATTCAGTATGTACAAAAGCTATGACAAAATGTACTTAAGGATACATACCATTTTCTATGTGTTGAAATAGTATGTTTCAAATGTGTATCTGATGTATAGAAACAACCTTGATTAATGTTTTTATTGAAATAGTAACAAACTGTCATTTGAGATGGTCAGACGTCTAATGTACTTTGAAAAAGCATTTCAGGGATATTGTGAAAGCAACACCTATAAGCACAGAACTAAAGTGGACGTGACTTACATACAAATGTAAATGAGCCCCAAAATGGCTAGATAGATAGATAGATAATTTTTCCGCAGAACTAAACTCTGCCCAAGTTATGCAATGGAACCCAGTTTAAAGTGACTGCTCTGCAGAGGAACCTAATTGATGTGGTGCATGTGAAACTGTGTTTATGCCACGTATACCCCTTATCCCCAGCAGTTTTCCTTTTCCATTCAAGCACCTGCAGTTTGCTTCGTTATAACAATCAACAAGTCGCAGAGGCAAGCACTCAGGGCTGCAGGTGTCGCTCTCACTCAGGACCAGTTGCTTCTCCCAATGGGCAGCTTTATGTGGCTTGCAAGTAGTTAGTAGCCCCAAGCAGGGCTGCCACCAGAAATTGTGGGGCCTGTGACTGACAAAATAGGCAGCCCCCCCCTTATACAAAAAATATTTTAGTCAGATATTTGTCAGCCAGCCCCGTGCCCCCTTCTACCTCACTCACGAGTCACAACAATTATATAAATATATTACATACTTACCCTTTGCAAATCCATCCTCTATCCCACTCTGTCTGCTCCTGAGCTCTTCAGTCTGTACTCCAGCGCGGCAGCTCCTCTTCTCTTCACTGGCGCAGCGTGATATCATGACATCATGCCGCGCCACATCCTACAACAATAACTTTATTAAACAGCAAGCTGGAGCTTGCTTGTTAGGATCTGCGGCCGGCGGCAGGGAGCAGCCCACCGATGACAGGAGAAGGGGAGTGCAAACGCAGGATTTATGAAGGGGGGTTTCCAAAGAGGGGGTGAAGCCAAACATATGGGGGAGGATACTGAGGAAGTATTCACTGTGTAACCTGCCGCGGTGCCTCCCAAAGGTAAAGAAATGCAATGGTAAACTATATATATGTATATATTTTTTGAGGGATGTAGTTATGTGACTGGCACTGAGCCCGCATTGTGGCGAATGCAGCAAGCCAGCAAAAGGCTTGTTGCACTCCTCCCGAACGGCATTCTGCTGCTGGGATACCCGCATACCCAACCCATTATATATATATATATATATATATTTATATGTATTTATATGTATATATATATACACACACACACACACATGCACATGTGATCCCATTCTGCACCATGCACATCACCCCTCACTATGCTCCCCATCCCACACTGTACACACCATCCCCCACCCCACACTGTGCATCCTATCCCCCCACAGTAAACACCATTCCCCATCCCACACTGTTCATTCCATCCCATAATGCACACACCATTCGCTCTTATGCACCAAACACCCCCTTCCATGCTGCAGTTACCTACAAGGTGCTGCTGCCTGTGCAATATTCTGCAGCCAGGGACTGTGCCAATGCTGTCGATGGGGCTGGAGAGGCTGAGCGCTGAGCTGCCTGACAACTCGTGGCCCAGCCCGCCGCCGTCACACAGAATTTGAAAGCAGAGTTGGGGAGAGATGAGGTCCCTCCTCCTTCTCCCTTTCCTCCTCTGGCCAGAAACATGTGTCTTCAGGCCACGCCGGGTCCACAGAGAGGAGCGGCGGCGTACTAATGAGTCAGTTTGACTCATTATAAAGCTGCCGGCTGTGGGCCCTTGATTAGCGGTGGGCTAGTTCCGTTACTGGCATTCATCCAGCTGCTCCTCTGTCTCTCTCCCCACCACCGCTAGTGAGTGGTGGCGGGTGTTTACCGGCATTAGCAGCCACAGGCAGTCCCACCGGCGGCGGCGGCCGGGAATAGGGATGGCGGGCAGTATGAGCAGTCCGGGCCCTCCACTCTCTGTCAGAGTGGCCGGGCCCGGGACAAGTGTACACAGGGCACCCCCTTTTGATGGCGGCCCTGGCCCCAAGTATCATTTTTTGTTAACCCCTGAAGGAAAAGATGCAAATATTGTTTACAAAGAAATGTTGTGATCAATGTGTACAATATAAAAGATACATTAAAATATTAGATAGCACTACTGTCTTTATAAAATTAGTTCTGCTAACCAATAATTAACATCCACACATGCTAAGCCACTGACAAACACTAATCTAATCTATCTATCTATCTATCTATCTATCTATCTATCTAATCTCTGTGCACTGAGTATATAGTGATTGACTTGAACAAGTTGCTGCAATTAAAGTGACCAAACCATTAGACAATTATCAATTGAACCAAGTAGTGCTGCGCTCAGTCTCCTGTATGGTATGTGGAATAATGCTGAAGATACTCAGCTGTGACCCCTTGTTATGCAGACAGTACTGTGACTTAAATGAACTGAGTACATGTATCCATTGGCGTATCTATAATGGGTGCAGTGTTAGCGAGGCACACGGGCCCCCAGGGTCCAGGGGAGCCCACCACGCACACACTGCACCCATTTGTTTAATACTTACCTCTCTGGAGTCCCCCGTTGGAGCCATCCCTTCTCGGCAGCGTAATAGAGTTTGAACACTAGGGGGAACAAACTCTATTGCGCCTGCTAAAAACTCCGGAAAGATGGCACGGCGGCCATTTTTCTGGAGTTTCGCGCATGTGCATTAGCAAAATCTTCGGGAAAATGGCCGCCACGCCGTGTTCCCGGAGGTTTGCGCATGCGCAATAGAGTCTGTTCTCAGACTCTATTGCCGCTGCGGAGAAGGATGGCACCGCCGGGGGACTCCGGAGAGGTAAGCATTAAAACCTGTGCATCGGTCAGAGAGCAGAGAGGAGGGGGCCCCTAAAGCAGAAGGCTGCACACGGGCCTCCTCCTCTCTTAAAACGCCCCCTGCATGTATCTGTAAGTATCAACTTTGTATATAGAAAAAATAGAATCAATGTACTGCCTTACTAGAAGAGAAGTTTCATTTTAAACTTAAGAATAATGGTGCACTGGTATAAATGGTCACATTAAATTATAATCACACAGTACATCCCAGGTGCACAAAGCAAGGACTATAAAGACATGGGGCCTAATTTAGATCTTATAGCAGCAGCAAATTTGTTAGCAGTTTGGCAAAACCATGTGCACTGCGGGGGGGGGGGGGGGGGTCAGATGTAACATGTGCAGAGAGAGTTAGATTTGGGTGGGGAGTGTTCAATCTGAAATCTAAATTGCTGTGTAAAAATAAAGCGGCCCGTATTTACCCTGCACAGAAACAAAATAACCCACCCAAATCTAGCTCTCTCTGCAAATGTTATATCTGCCACAACTGCAGTGCACATGGTTTTGCCCAACTGCTAACAAATTTGCTGCTGCGATCAGATCTGAATTACCCCCCTGGTTTTATGAGTTTGGTGTGGAAGAACTTGACTGGCCAGCACAAAGCCCTGACCTTAATCCTATCGAGCACCTTTGGGACGAATTGGAATAGTAATTGCGAGCCAGGCCTTCTTGTGCAACATAAGTGACTGACCTCATAAATGGTCTACAGAATGGAAGGGCACGAGTCCCACAGAAACACTGCAAAATCTTGAAAGCCTTCCACGAAGAATGGAAGCGGTTATAGTTGCAAAACGGGGACCAACTCAATATTAAAGAATATGTATTTGAATACAATGTCATTACAATCCCTGTTGGTGTAATAGTCAGGTGTCCGAATACTTTTGTCCATATACAGTGGGGATCGAAAGTTTGGGAACCCCAGGCAAAAATTCATTTTAATGTGCAAAAAGAAGCTAAGGAAAGATGGAAAAATCTCCAAAAGGCATCAAATTACAGATTAGACATTCATATAACATGTCAAAAAAAGTTTGATTTTATTTCCATCATTTACACTATCAAAAGAACAGAAAACAAAAAATGGCATCTGTAAAAGTTTGGGCACCCTGCAGAGTTAATACCTTGTACTGCCCCCTTTGGACAGCTGAGACCTGGCAGTGTCATGGATTATTCTCAATCATCGTCTGGAAAGACCAGGTGATGTCAATCTCAAAGGTTTTAAAAGCCCAGACTCATCTGACCTTGCTCCAACAATCAGCACCATGGGTTCTTCTAAGCAGTTGTGTAGAACACTGAAACTGAGAATAGTTGACGCTCACAAAGCAGGAGAAGGCTATAAGAAGATAGCAAAGCGTTATCAGATGCCCATATCCTCTGTTCGGAATGTAATTAAGAAATGGCAGTCATCAGGAACAGTAGAAGTTAAAGCAAGATCTGGAAGACCAAGAAAAATATCAGACAGAACAGCTCGCAGGATTGTGAGAAAAGCAAGTCAAAATCCACGTTTGACTGCACGATCCCTCCAGGAACATCTGGCAGACACTGGAGTTGTGGTACACTGTTCCACTATAAAGAGATACTTGTACAAATATGGTCTTCATGGAAGAGTCATCAGAAGAAAACCTCTTCTACGTCCTCACCACAAAAATCATCGTTTGAAGTTTGCAAATGAACATATAGACAAGCCTGATGCATTTTGGAATAAAGTTCTGTGGACCAATGAGGTTAAAATAGACCTTTTTGGCCGGAATGAGCAAAGGTACGTTTGGAGAAGGAAGGGCACAGACTTTAATGAAAAGAACCTCTGTCCAACTGTTAAGCATGAGGGTGGATCAATCATGCTTTGTGGTTGTATTGCAGCCAGTGGCACAGGGAACATTTCACGAGTAGAAGGAAAAATGGATTCAATAAGATTCCAGCAAATTTTGGACGCTAACTTGATGCCATCTGTGAAAAAGCTGAAGTTAAAGAGAGGCTGGCTTCTACAAATGGATAATGATCCTAAACACACCTCAAAATCCATGGTGGATTACATCAAGAGGCGTAAACTGAAGGTTTTGCCATGGCCTTCACAATCTCCTGACCTCAACATAATTGAAAATCTATGGATAGACCTTAAAAGAGCAGTGCGTCACAGACAGCCCAGGAATCTCAAAGAACTGGAAGACTTTTGTAAGGAAGAATGGGCGAAGAAACCTCAAACAAGAATTGAAAGACTCTTGTCTGGCTACAAAAAAGCGTTTACAAGCTGTGATACTTCAAAAAAGGAGAAAAGAAGACTCTATTTTGGGGGCACTCTTCAAAATACAAACATAGCCCTATACATCCACAAGTGTCATTAAAATATAACCTTTAATTGTTACTTAAAATGGGAAAGAGGGAGGAGAAGAACATATAAACATATACACACACTTAAATATCAAATTAATTTCATAGAGCACTGATATGCTCACAAAGTGAGATGCCTCACCATTAGAACAACCATCATCAGCCACTATATTCCAAAAGACTCATATAGTTTATAGGTAACCTTATATATATGGGTTTACCAAATATCCAATTGGTATTGTAGAGTGTTGGAAAATGCAGAAATACCCGTCACGGAAACCTGGTACCTCTTGTTCATTAATTGCTTTATTATTTAATTTCTTTGTTTCAATTGTTAATTCCCTCTCCTTGTCGTTCAATACATTCAGTATTCAATTTGTGTTGTTTGAACCCAAACTAGAAAAATGGCAACATCACCCTGGAATGTTTTCATAGGTAAATGGAAATAAATTAGCACAATAGTATATTTGGACATATTGTTGATAAATCATAATATACACTTTGGTAATCATAACAGAAAGGAGAGGATGAAAAAGTAAGTCAGTATGTCATGAAAGCTACCTCTGCTGTCTTGTGAGCATATCAGTGCTCTATGAAATTAATTTGATATTTAAGTTTGTGTATATGTTTATATGTTCTTCTCCTCCCTCTTTCCCATTTTAAGTAACAATTAAAGGTTATATTTTAATGACACTTGTGGATGTATAGGGCTATATTTGTATTTTGAAGAGTGCCCCCAAAATAGAGTCTTCTTTTCTCTTTTTTTTATTTATTCTCTGACTCTGGGGAGCAACACCAACCCTGTATCCATGTGAATCAATCACAGTAAATATAGGCATTTGGTTTCTTTTGTAGAATTAACCCCTTGTATGTTTATACTTTTGGAATTCCCAATTATGAACAAGGAGATATCTTGTTGCGGATCATCACAAATATTTCTCGCTATAGTTTTTCTGGCTAATTCTTATTAGCTTTCTGAAAGATCCAGCACAGATTATATTATTGTGGATATTACAGTATCCATTTGAGATATAATTGTGCACATACATAGTGTGTGTATACAACTTTTAAGGCCAACATCCCTGTCTGGTATTGATATTTGGGCTCTTTAGGAGGAGATATGTTGGAATACTGTACACTATCACGTCTGAGATGACTAGCTTTAGTTTAAAAAATGAATTAATTGTAAGGCGTAAAATTAATGAGCATATTAACACAATATTTCCCAGTGACACTAACTATACGGACACAAGTCCCAAGTGGGAGGAAGAGTTTAATAAGCTAAAATATGTACTTCAAAAACAGTTGAGAATTAGCTGGGATTTGACCACATTAGAAAATTATCAAAAACAACGCATTTATCCTAGGTGTCTGAGACCGAAAGTTTTTCCTGCTTTTCCCTTGGCAACAGAAGCATTAAAATTGGAATGGGAAACATGCTTACTAAGATGCTCGCATGAACTTACGAACATTTTATTGAAGCATGACAATTTAATGCTGGATGAATGTGAAAAAGAAATTGAAGCATTAGGTAAAACCCTAGAACAATGGGATCTGGATGGTCAATTTCAAAAGGCTTGTGAACAAAATAAGAGGGATCTTGACAATAATGAAAAAACAATAATTGAACGCAAAAGGAACAAATTTCTGAGGGACAAGAAGGATTTTGCCAGTGGCCAAGTCTTCAAATGGAGGAACACAGAGAAAAGAGTATATAATAAGGATACTCGTGCGAACTATAACTATACATCTTCTGAAGCTGAATCCTCTGGAGAAGAGTCCAATGACACACAATTCTTTAATAAAAGAAGTGTGAGTAACTCTGAGGGTTTTTTAGACAATACTCGTGGTGCCAAGGGAGGGCACCAGGACACAAAAGGAAGACGCGGAGGTCAACAAAGAAGAGGAAGGGCAAGATGGGGTTCCCCCGCCCCCAAACAGATATCCAATACGTGCAAGGAAAGAGAAGTAGTGGACGCTTTGCAAATTGTCAACTTATCCGAACGAATATTGACTGAAACGGAAATTGGGGTATTAAGTAGAGGCCTGTCCTTCTCACCAAATACTAAAATGGATCGGTTCCAATTAGAGAAGGATTTGAAGCTCTTTGAGCGTAAATTATTATTAAAAAATTTTTTTGCAACCAAAAAGACTGATCAATCTGTGTCTGATGATGATGAGACTGTACAGCAAGAGTGTGCAGCACTAACTGCACTGGAAGAACTATATTAGGAATCTGAAGGAGTTGAACAAATAGGGATGAGGAGGGATAGATTACCCTGCAAAAAAAGTCCAAATTTTTTCCGCCTGAGACGATCTGTCCTGAGGTAAAGGTTTTCACCAACCTTGTTTCACAAGAATTTGACCAGTTATATCAAAATCGGTCCCTCCACAAAATGAATAACAATCTTAGTTGGGACGAGAGAGAGTCCCTAAGAAACATCAAAAGTTGGAGTGATGTGGTGATTAAGCCCTCGGACAAGGGCGGGAATGTAGTAATTTGGCCGAAGGAACAATATATGGAGGAAGTATATAAGCAACTTAATAATAAGGACTGTTATAAACTCATGTTGCTAAATCCTCTCCAATATATTAAATCCAAACTCAAATCCATCTTAGACGAGGCTCTTGAGAATACAGTTATAACAAAACAGGAATACGAATATCTATGGACTGAAAACCCGAAGATACCAACCTTGTATTTGCTTCCAAAAATCCATAAGAATCCAAACACTCCCCCTGGTAGGCCAATTGTTTCAGGAATAAATGGTATATCTGAGAAACCTAGTCGATTTATCGACTTACATTTGAGAGATTTTGTTTTGGGATTACCCTCCTACATACAGGATACGAGGGACATCCTTAGGAAAATTCATGAGACGACCTTGGACAATGATCAACTGTTGGTTGGTCTTGATGTGGAAGCACTATATACCAGCATTGATCATGTGGCTGGTATATCTGCTATCGAATACTTCCTAAGCATGGGTGACCATGACGCTTTCCAAGAATTTCTGGTGGATCTATTGCGTTTTGTATTGAATAATAACTTCTTTACTTTTGATGAGAAATTCTACTTACAAGTAAGGGGGACCGCCATGGGGGCGGCTTGCGCTCCTACCTACGCAAATTTATTTTTGGGATGGTGGGAGCGTGAACACGTCTTCTGTGATGGTAACGAATATTATACTAAACACATATCAATGTGGTATCGCTATATAGATGATATCTTCATGGTATGGAATGCAGGATTGGAACTGCTATTGGAGTTTATTGCAGTACTAAACACAAATAGCCTTAATCTGAGGTTAACGTCAGAGATCAGCAGTACAGAAATCTCATTTCTTGATGTGAAAATATACAAAGGTTTACAGAATAAATTGGAAACCAAACTTTTTAGAAAAACCACGGCCACAAATACACTACTACATCAGACTAGTCATCATTTTCCACCTACAGTGGAAAATATACCTAAGGGGGAGTTTCTAAGACTTCGTAGGAACTGCTCTGAAAATGCTGTTTTTAAACAACAAAGTGATGAACTAAATAACAGACTCAGACAGAGAGGATATAGTCATAGATCCATTAAAAGAGCTAAGAATTCATTAAAGGAAACCAATAGGGATGCACTTATTTTCATTCAGAAGAAAATTACAAGTTAGAAGGATGACAAACTGAGGTTTGTGATGGACTTCAATCAAGACTGGGATCGGATTAAGAAATGCATTCAGAAACATTGGCACATTCTCTTATCAGATTGTGATCTATCAAAACATATTGATACAAATGTTTCTATGAGTTGGCGATGTGCCCCAAATCTATGAGACCACCTTGTCAAGAGCCACTACACTCGTTCAGTCCCCAAACCTCCAATTTTAGTTGGGTCTTTTCCATGTGGTGCCTGTAAGGCCTGCCAATATACGTATAGAACTAAAGAAGTGGTGGATAAGTATGGTAATAACAATAAAATTAAGGATGATATCAATTGCCGAACGACAGGTGTGGTTTACTGTATTTCATGTGAATGTGGCATGCGCTATGTTGGCATGACCACCAGGATGATGAAACAGCGCATCCTAGAACACGTGGGGACAATTAGAAATGCTTCCCTCGACCTGAGTAGGGGGAAACAAATAACCACGGTGGCGAGGCACTTCCATTTTGTACACAAAGGAGACTTTAGGAATTTGAAAGCTTTTGGTTTAGAAAAAATACATCTCGGTATTAGGGGAGGTGATTTGACAAACAAACTATTGAAACGAGAAAGTTTTTGGACCTTTAGACTTGGTGCATTGGCACCAGATGGCTTAAATGAATATATCAATTATAGTGCTTTCATTTAATTTAGGCCTCTCCTCCTATCTTATACTCATTTATCAAAATTCTCTCTGTACCTCAACGTTTGTGTCCGGAATAACTGAAGAATTAATATGGTCTCCTATATGTAGATCCTTACAATATCGTTTGGTATTTTGCATTGCATTTTTGTTGTGTTCAAAACAAGATGCAACTTTAACTATGTGGTTTTGATGAAATGAGAGGAGTAACAATTTTAACTGTACTATCTATGATTATAAACTTATTACAGTTTGATGAGATATTCTAATTCTATACTTATCCTTATTTGATTTACTTTATATAAGAATTATCCCCGCTTACGTGGGGAGCCCTGTTACTAAGATATAAATAAGTTCTCTATGAATAGGGTCAAGTCAATTTAATTCAAAACACGCCATTCTATATGTAAATAAGTCTATAACAAGCTATGAATTTACGCAAGCTGTCAGTAATTAGTCTATCATGGCTGGTGCATCTGTTTTTGCAGCACAAATTTTATGTAAAGAGATTTTTTGATCATGGAAATATTAACTATTCTAATTCTATACATTAATTTTGTGCTGGGCAACACAATACTTACCTGTGTGTAAATATATGATACACAATATAGGGTATGGAAAATATATTTTCTTGAGCCAGTATTGGAATCTATGCTCTGCAGAGGGTTGATGTTTGTGCTGGGCAATACAATACTCACCTGTGTGTGAATATATGATGCACAATATGGGGTATATAAAAAATATATTTTCTTGAGCCAGCTTTGGAATCTATGCTCTGCAGAGGGTTAACTGATGTTTTGGCTAACTGCAGGAGCTGGTGATCAGGTCATAATTAGGAGAGGAGTCAAAGAATCTAACTCCCATCCTGTTTTATTGGCTAATACTGACGTCAATCATTTGCACTATTCAGTGATAGGATGAACTAGTCAATTTAATGAGTGGTAGTGAGTCTCACTATTGATGCCAGAGAATGCACAGATGTGAGCAAGCCTACGGGTGAAACGCGTTATCAGCATGGCTGGAATCAGCATGGCAATGTCGCCTTGTTAATACGGAATCACTATTTCTACAACCATCATATAACATCCTGCCCGGGAGCACCTTTGCTACTCAGTACGGTAATCTCTCCTGTTTCGGCTAGCTCTCATCCACGGATTGCGGTGCAGCGTCCTTGCTATGTCCGTAGACACCAGGGCGCTGCAACCGTTCTAACGTGGAAAGCAGTACAGCTACTATCTTCCTTCTGTCAGCTATACCCCAACCGCTGCTGTCTTCTGACTTGGCGTCCGCTGTATCGGTCTTAGCAACCGGAATACATGACGGGAGAACGATCTCAGCGGCGTGATTGTGGGTGGCTGTAAAATTCTCCAGACTCCAGCTTATTATTGCTAAGTAAAATCTTTATTCTAGCCTCAATATATATGATTCAGTGGAACTGTTTTCATACTTTGGTCCACAATTGAAATGGTAACTGATTGTGTGAGGATAAGCTTTTATGGTTACTAACATGCGGACAATGTAAAATCTGGGATATATTAAAGGGAAAGAACGTTGCCAATTGGAGAAACATAGTACGGCCCTATGGTAAATGCCGATCCCCTGCCATCATGTGGTAACCATTAAGCAGTATATGTTAGATAATTCGGCTAACACTCATCCCCGGATTGTGGTGAAGTACCATGCAATGTCTCATGATATCAGGATATCTCATCTGCTCTAACAGGGAAAGCAGTACGGCCCTGTATCTTTCTTCTGGTCAGAACTTGACAGGTCGCTGCCCTCTCATCCGCCGGCCGCTGTGTCAGTTACTCGGTTTAAGTACATGACGGCGAGACAGCAGAGGTAGCTTCCATGACATACTGACCTACTTTTTCATCCTCTCCTTTCTGTTATGATTACCAAAGTGTATATTATGATTTAGCAACAATATGTCCAAATATACTATTGTGCTAATTTGTTTCCATTTACCTATGAAAACATTCCAGGGTGATGTTGCCATTTTTCTAGTTTGGGTCAAACAACACAAATTGAATACTGAATTTATTGAACGACAAGGAGAGGGAATTAACAATTGAAACAAAGAAATTAAATAATAAAGCAATTAATGAACAAGAGGTACCAGGTATCCGTGACGGGTATTTCTGCATTTTCCAACACTCTACAATACTAATTGGGTATTTGGTAAACCCATATATATAAGGTTACCTATAAACTATATGAGTCTTTTGGAATATAGTGGCTGATGATGATGATGGTTGTTCTAATGGTGAGGCATCTCACTTTGTGAGCATATCAGTGCTCTATGAAATTAATTTGATATTTAAGTGTGTGTATATGTTTATATGTTCTTCTCCTCCCTCTTTCCCATTTTAAGTAACAATTAAAGGTTATATTTTAATGACACTTGTGGATGTATAGGGCTATGTTTGTATTTTGAAGAGTGCCCCCAAAATAGAGTCTTCTTTTCTCCTTTTTCGATTTATTCTCTGACTCTGGGGAGCAACACCAACCCTGTATCCATGTGAATCAATCACAGTAAATATAGGCATTTGGTTTCTTTTGTAGAATTAACCCCTTGTATGTTTATACTTTTGGAATTCCCAATTATGAACAAGGGGATATCTTGTTGCGGATCATCACATATATTTCAAGCTGTGATACTTGCCAAAGGGGGCAGTACAAGGTATTAACTCTGCAGGGTGCCCAAACTTTTGCAGACGCCATTTTTTGTTTTCTGTCCTTTTGAAAGTGTAAATGATGGAAATAAAATCAAACTTTTTTTGACATGTTATAAGAATGTCTAATCTGTAATTTGATGCCTTTTGGAGATTTTTCCATCTTTCTTTGGCTTCTTTTTGCACATTAAAATTAATTTTTGCCTGGGGTGCCCAAACTTTTGATCCCCACTGTAGTGTGTGTATATATATATATATATATATATATATATATACAAGGAGAGGTGAGGCAAATTGCTGCGCTGTGGTACCTGAAGCAAGCCTGGGAGGGGTCTTGGAGCTCCACTAAGATGCTCCCAGTGAGGAATAGAAAACAGGCAAAAAGGGGGTGACTCCTCCTACTTGGCGCTGATCCTATGTGAGCGATGCTACTTCCTTTTTCTGGAGTTAGCAAGGAATTTACAACCCCAGTTTCTGGGAGCTGAAGTGTGTGGAAATGGATTGTAGGTCAGGATAGATAATTAAAAACAATTAAATGTTTAATACAAAATACTGACATATAAATAACACATTAAAATTCATACAATAAAGTATGATAGTGTAGACAGAAATGAACCAAATGGGAAACCAATCCTACTGAGGTAAGAATAGGAGCTGCAGGTGTAGAGGTGCAAGGTACTCCCGGGAAATACCCTGCATCAGGCTCCTAAAAGTCTGTTTCCCAAAGGTACTTCACTCAGTCCAATCGTCCATAAAGTTCTGATGGCACTGGAGGGCAAACTCAAATGCATTTTGGGACATCCAGGTCCTTTTTCAAGGCTGTATGCCTCCAGTGCTAAATGTCTGTCCTCTTATGTGATCCTTAGATGTGTCCAGCTGGCAGCGTCTCTAATCCTGGTGCTTCTGGTCCTGGGTCTGCCGGAACCAGAAGTGACATCTGTTTGCGTTCCACCCGCCGGCCGTAAGTAGTGTGCAGTTCACTGACCGGAAGTTGGCCGCAAATAGCCTTCCTTGAGTCGGAAGTGTGCGGTATTCTCCTGGGTTCCGGGAAATTGGTTCCATATAGGAGTTTAATCTTTTTTTTGACACTTTTCATTCACAGATGTTGTCCCAAAGATATAGACATGAAAGAGATTAAGAGGCAAATTAATCAATATCGATGGGGGAGGAAATTAAATATGTGAGGAATAAAAAGAACATGTGAGGAATAAAAAGAACGTGTAAAATAGCATGAAAAAATCTGGAGAAAGTAAAGGCCCATACACACTGGGCGATTTTGAGCTGAAAGCAGGTCACTTTTGGTGTATTGAGTTGCTTTCAGCTCAAAGCCGCCCAGTGTGCATGCCCCAGCGATGAACACTGATGCGCGCCCCCGCTTCATCGCCGGCGGCAGCCGTTCATCTGCTGGTATTACCAGCAGATAAACGGTGGGGTGAACGGCTTTCCATAGCGTCCTGCTATGGAAAGCCGTTCACCCCCGCTGACATCACTGGGCAGGGGGGAAAATAGCTCAGTGTGTATGCACTGAGTGATTTTCAGCCCAGCTATGTCAGCAATCATCGCTGTGCATACACGCTGGGCAAAAACGCCCAGTGTGTATGCACCTTAACAATAAATGTGACATAGGAAAGATATATATTATGGAGTTATTCTTAAGTATTTGGATGAGGTCTATTTAGAGGAACCATTATATTTCAAAGTCCTGATTAAGGCCAATGGGGGAAAGAGTTTGAAGATTAAAGATGGTCTTCATTTCAGCTTTTGATAAATTGATGTCCAGATTTCGATTTTTCCATGTGGTTTTGATGTTGATTAAGCCAACGAAGTGTAATATAGAGTTCGTGGAGCATTGATGTTCTTTTCTGAAATGTTCTGAGACATGGTGTGTCGTAAGACCTTTACGGAAATTCCGTAAATGTTCCCCTATACGGGTCTTTAAGGATCTCGATGTCCTGCCTATGTAGGATTTCCCACATTTACAAGTGACAAGGTACACAACGTTCGTGGTATTACAGGTGATAGAATCACAGATTTTCATAGAGATCCCATTAACGGTCACTTCAGTATACTTGGAGGTTTCAGTTTTGATACTTCTGCATCCCAAGCAGGTGCCACAGCGATGAAAACCTGATGTCCTCATTGGATTGGACTTTTTGAGAGGTAGAGCGCTACGCACCAAGTGATTTTTCAAGTTGGGGGCTTTGCGATAAATGAATTTAGGTTTTGGTGGAATAATGTCCTTTAATATGAGATCGCCCAACAGGATGTGCCAATGCTTTCTTATTATTTGTTCAAGAAGTTTGTGGTCTGAATCAAAGCCTGAGAGAAAAGCCCATTGTGTGTCTGTAAAAGTAATGGAGAGGAGCCTTACTTGATCCTCGATCAGTGTTGATCTCTTTTGAGGTGTTGGATCTGGGTTTCACATGTTGTAGGTTCACTGCAGTTTCGTTTTATTCTGACAAACTGACTTTTAGGGATCCCTTTTAGCCAGTTACTGTGATGTTCACTATCAGTTGCAATATAGTTCTGCGTGTCAGTCGGTTTGTAATAAGTTTTAGTATGAGCAGAACCTTTTTTAATATGTATTAGGAGGTCCAGGAAATTGATTTCCAAATGACTGATTGTGAAAGTGAATTGTAGATTGACATTATTTTCGTTCAGAGTAGCGCAAAAGATTTCCAGTTCCCCGGTCCAGGTAAATATGACATCATCGATGTATCTGCCCTAGTTCTTTAGTTGCTTGCCCCAAGTTACGCTGGAATAGATGGTAGTTGATTCCCAATATGCCATGAAAAGGTTAGCGTAACTTGGGGCAAAGCGGGTCCTCATAGCGGTGCCTCTGCTTTGGAAGAAATAATTGCCATTGAAGAAAAATAAGTTATTGGTAAGTATGAAGTTGATAGACTCCAAGATGAATGTTTTTCTCTCCTCACTGTTATGGTTTGATCCAAGAACCAGTGGATAGCTTCAATCCCATCTCTGTGGTCAATCACTGTATATAGTGAAGAGATGTCAGCGGTGATT